>NC_038045.1:32606914-32882070 GCF_002211085.1 Panicum hallii | reverse complement strand
CTGATAAAACTTTATTACATCAGAGGTACATGGTACACCGTACAACTCTTCGCGGTAAATGGGCAGTGAAGCGCCACTATCGCGAGGATTACAACAAAAGCCCATACTACTACACTAACTACAAACAGGGGATCATCAGAGTCTTGCGCCATGCGGAGCTCCAACGGTGACCTCACCCACAGGCAAGACTGGGTGCAGGACGGGACCTACTCGTCGTTCGGGGATGTAGTCGGGATCCTCCACTGTAAAGTAAGAACGGGGTGAGTACAAACGTACTCAGCAAGTCCAATCACACCCACGGGGGGGGGGGGGGGGACACGACAGAATTAAATGCACAAGAAACATTCAAGATAGGAGTTAGGGTTTATTTACGGAAAACTCGGTTATATGCAAGGGTTCGTTTTGGAAAACATTTTCAAAATAAGTTTTCAAATATCAAAGGACACACGATGTGGATCCACACAGGATTCACGTTTTAAATCGCTACCGGACTCCCCGTCCGCCGTAGCACGCGGCACAACCGCCGGATTCTTTCCAAACAACTCACGCCAGCTCAGCCATTCCCAGAGAGAAACACTAGTTATGTGACCACACCGTAACTTGCCCAGTACCGTGGGCACGGCTATTCGAATAGGTTTTAACTCTGCAGAGGTGTGCAACTTTACCCACAGGTGGGGTACCACAGCACGAACACCTTAGTGCCGGTGCAGATCCCATCGAAGCCCTTACCCACCTTAGCTAGACCTGACTAGCCACCACGGGTTCTATCAAGGGGTCATTCGACCTGTCACCGAGGTTTAACCGGGGCATAAGTCACACAGAGCTTATCCCGTCTCCTTGATCACCCGTTGCTCCCAGCCCTCCTGATGGCTATCAGACTAACTAGTGGGGTTAGGCCAAGCCGTTGCCCATACAACGGTCAAGTGGTTTGCACGACAGGAAGCTAGGTGAGACGACACATCAACTCGGTCCTTAGGGGTGACAAGATGGATATCTCCCTTCCACGCTCAACCACTCAGGTACGAGCACACCAACGGCAATTCACACAGAAATGCCATCCATCCCGTCTAACTCACTTTTCAAAACCACACCTTATCCCTTCCCCCACACACACACACTTTCTTTGCAAAATCAAATGGTCAAGGTATGGTTATCATAAGTAAGGTGGCTATCCTACCATGTTTTAGGCACGCAAAACCATGCGATTTTATAAAACAGGCCTCTGGGTTGTGTTTATGAAAACTAGGACAGAAACATGCATCAAAGGGTGGAGTTGAACTTGCCATCGTCAAGTCCTTGCGGAAAGTCCTGATCGAAGCACTGTCCTTCGGGTTCGGGGTCGCAGAACTGGTCCTCAGTTGCTCGGTCGCAGTCGGGGACCTCGCCGTTCACTCCGTGTCCTACGACGCAAACAAACAGACACACAATCAAGCACAAGAACTGAAAGCTTTTATCGTTGAGCTCGAATCGGAAATAATTTAGCTACGGAGGTAGGGTTAATATTTTCGGGTGGTTTCTGTATAGCGTGCTTAGAACTATGCTAGAAAGGGTGTGGTAAAATTTCGGGTCGATCGGAGGTCGTTTCGCACATAAAATGACGAGGTAAAGGAAGGTCTATGGGTTAAACAGGGTTACCGGGGGCTCATTTGCAAGTTTCTGTAAAGAGGGAGGGCTTATTTGTAAATCCTAGAAATATTAGGGGGCAGTGAAAAGTGTGAGGGGTCTATTTGGAAATAATAATATAGGGTGGAGGGATTAGATTTGAAAAGAAATAGTAACCAGGGGCTTTTCTGCAAGTTTTACAAAGGTGGGAGGGCTCTTAACAAAATGGGAAAAAAGGGGGGGCTAGGGGGCAAAATGCCCCTTTCTTCTTCCTCCTGCCCGCAAGAACAGAGGAGGGAGGGGGAGGGCTCGGCGCCGGCTCGATCCGGCGGCCGGGGCTCGGGCGGCTCGAGCGCGTGGGGGGAAAGGGAGAGGGAGGCAAGGGGGTTCGATTCCCAGCCTTACCTCGGGCCGGGGTAGCGTGAGGCGGCGGGCCGGCGGTGGCAAGCGGCGGTGGGCTCGGGAGCTCGGCGGGGCAGCGGTGGAGGCGCGGGGAGAGGCAGGGGCGGCGGTGGAGGCTTGTGGGGGGTGAGAGGCCGCGGCCGGCCTACTTATAGGCGGCCGAGCGGCACGGGGAGGCGGTGGCCGGCGGGGCGGCTCCACGGGCGGCCATTAAATGGCGCCCGTGGCTTGCGGCGGGGGCGCGGCCGTGCACAGCCGTGCACGTGGGGGGCCGGGCGGCGGTGTGCGGGCACAGGGGCGGCACGGCGGGCGAGGCGGCACAGCGGCGGGGGCGCGGTGAGTGCGGGCGGGGCAGGGCGGCGGCGTGTGCGCCACGGCGGCCGTGCGGCCGCGCGCGTGCGCCAGCGACGGGCGGCACGGCGGGCGGCGCGGCACGTGGTGCACGCGCGGGTACGGGCGGCCGGGCACAGGCGCGCGCGAGGGGAGGGGGGGCCGGTGGCCGGCGCGGCGGGTGCGGCCAGGCACGCGCGCGGGAGCAGGGGCTCGGGAGCGGGGAACAGGGAGGAAGAAAGAAGGAGGGAGAAGGGAGAAAAGGGGAAAAAGAAGAGAAAAGAAAAGGGGAAAAAGGTGGGGAAGGAAAAAGGGAAAATAGGAAAAAGGAGAAAGGAAAAAAAAAGAAAAGAAAAGGGGAAGGAAATAATGAAAAAGGGAGGGATTGACGCGCGCCGGCGGAATTCGCGGCGGCGACCGCGCGGCGGAACTCGCGGCGGTGACCGCGGCTGGTCAGCCACGCGCGCGCGGCGTTCGTCGCGGAACGAGGGAAAAGATGGCGTGACTGCGGTTGGATTCGGTTGCCGGTTTTGGGTCTCGGAAAAAATTAGGGTTTCAGGGGGGGTTTTAGGGTTTTGGCGAAACGAAGATTTAGCGCGTAAACCCTGGGTTAGATTTTCGGGATGTCACAAACCTACCCCACTTAAAATGAATCTCGTCCTCAAGATTCAGCTGGCTTCTAAACAGGTGGGGAAACTCCTTCTTCAGGGCATCTTCGAGTTCCCAAGTTGCTTCTTCCACTCCATGCCTGCTCCACTGAACTCTGCAAATCCGCACTTCGGAGTTCCTTGTCCTTCTGGTGACAGTGTCCAAAATTTTTACCGGTATTTCCTGGTATCGCAGATCCGGCTGTAGGTCTATTGCTTCTATTGGCACGTGTTCCTCCTCAGGTACTCTCAAACACCTTCTTAATTGCGAGACATGAAATACCGGGTGCACGTCCGACATCTCTTCCGGCAGTTGCAACCGATATGCTACGGCTCCGACTTTCTTTAGGACTTGGTACGGCCCGATGTATCGAGGGGCTAATTTTCCTTGCACTTGAAATCTTCGCGTCCCTCGAATAGGCGAGACCTTGAGATAAACAAACTCGCCTGGGTTAAAACTTATTTCTCGCCTTTTCTTGTCCGCGTAGTTCTTTTGCCGGGACTGAGCTGCTTTCAGTTTCTCGCGGATCTCCGCTACTTTTTCTTCTGCCTCTTTTATAAAGTCGGGTCTTCTAGGGCACGTTCTCCTACTTCCGACCACATTAGGGGAGTTTTGCACTTTCTACCATAGAGGGCTTCGAACGGGGACATGCCTAGGCTGGCTTGGTAACCGTTGTTATACGAGAATTCCGCATACGACAGACTTTGTTCCCAATCTTTCCCGTAGGTTAGGACACACGCTCTCAGCATATCTTCCAGAATCTGATTCACCCTCTCGGTTTGACCATCCGTCTGCGGGTGATAAGCCGAGCTGAAGTCCAGCTTTGTACCCATGGATCGGTGCAAGCTTTTCCAAAACCTAGAGGTGAATTGGGTCCCTCTGTCTGAGACAATCCTACTAGGCACTCCATGTAGCTTTACTATGTTTTCTATATAGAGTTTTGCCAGCTTCTCTCCACCGTAATTGGTTCGTACTGGTATGAAATGAGCCGATTTAGTGAGTCGATCCACAATTACCCATATGGAATCGTGTCCCTTCTGTGTTCGGGGTAATCCCACTACAAAGTCCATCCCTATCTCATCCCACTTCCATACCGGAATAGGCAAGGGTTGCAATAATCCTGCCGGCTTTTGATGCTCGGCCTTTATCCTTTGACAAATGTCACAATGAGCCACGAATCTTGCAATATCCGCCTTCATTCCGTTCCACCAATATTTTTGCTTTATGTCCATATACATTTTGGTGGATCCTGGGTGGATAGAGTAGGCCGAGTTATGGGCTTCGTCCATGATCAATTGCCGGAAATCTCCATTCTGGGGTACACAAATTCTATCCTCGTACCATAATGTTCCCTTATCGTCTACTCGGAAGCCCGGCGCTTTGTTTTCTCCAGTTTGCTTACGGACCTTCATTAACTCCTGATCCGAGCTTTGGGCTTCTCTAATCTTATCCTCTAATGTCGATTGGACGTTTAGCACCTGGCTGGAACCTCGAGGAACGATGTGCACATTTAATCGTGCTATTTCCTCGCATAGGTGGTCATCCTTGGGTCCATAGGTTTTTCGGCTTAAGGCATCGGCTACCACGTTCGCCTTTCCGGGGTGATACTGAATTTCCAAATCATAGTCCTTGACCAACTCCAACCATCTTCTCTGCCTTAAATTTAAATCCGGCTGGGTAAAGATATACTTCAGACTCTTGTGGTCGGTGTAAACCTCACACTTATTTCCAATCAGGTAATGTCTCCAAATCTTAAGGGCATGCACTACGGCTGCTAGTTCCAAATCGTGGGTCGGATAATTCTGCTCATGAGTCCTGAGTTGGCGGGACGCATATGCAACAACCTTTCCGTCTTGCATCAGTACACACCCTAATCCTTGTCGGGATGCATCACAATAAATGACAAAGTCCCGATGAATGTCCGGTAGGGTCAGCACTGGGGCGGTTGTCAGTCTTCGCTTCAATTCTTGAAAACTTCTTTCACGGGATTCTGTCCAAGCGAACTTTTTCTCCTTCTTAAGAAGTTCCGTCATGGGTCGGGCTATCTTAGAGAATCCCTCAATAAATCTCCGATAGTATCCGGCTAATCCAAGGAAACTTCTGATTTCACTTACGTTAGTCGGTTGCTGCCAATTGGATACGGCTTCAACCTTCTCTGGGTCCACTGCCACGCCTTCCGCAGTCAGGATGTGACCGAGGAAAGCTACCTTTTCCAGCCAGAATTCACACTTGCTAAATTTGGCATATAGTTTATGTACCCTTAGTTTTTCCAGCACTACCCGCAAATGTTGCTCATGTTCCTGAACACTTTTGGAGTAGATAAGTATGTCGTCGATAAAGACTACGACAAACTTATCTAGCTCGTCCATAAATACCTTGTTCATGAGATTCATAAAATAGGCAGGGGCATTGGTTAGTCCAAAGGACATTACGGTGAACTCAAACTGCCCGTAGCGGGTGACGAAAGCTGTCTTAGGGATGTCACTTTCCTTAATCTTAAGCTGAAAATATCCTGACCTTAGATCGATCTTGGAAAAGTATTTGGCTCCTTTTAGCTGATCGAAAAGGTCATCTATCCTGGGGAGGGGGTACTTGTTCTTAATGGTAACCTCGTTCAGTGCTCGGTAGTCCACGCACAACCTCATACTCCCATCTTTCTTCTTGACAAACAGCACTGGGGCTCCCCATGGCGACGAGCTTGGTCTGATGAAGCCAATCCTCTGCAGTTCTTCTAGTTGCTTCTTTAATTCTGTCAATTCAGAGGCCGCCATCCTATAGGGTCTTGGCTATCGGAGAGGTTCCGGGAATAAGGTTTATGACGAATTCTATATCCCTGTCCGGCGGCATACCGGGAAGCTCTTCGGGAAATACATCTGGGTATTCGTTTACTACCAGGACTCCTTCTAAGGGCTTGGCTTCCATGCTAAATATCGTTGGGTCATACTTACTATCTCGGGTACGGCAGATCACTTGTACTCCTTCGTGGTTGGTTAGGTGTACCACTTTATCAGTGCAGCCTATGAGACCATTGTGTCGGCTTAACCAATCCATCCCAAGGATCACGTCTATTCCCCCATGCTTAAGTACTACCAAATCTGCTAGAAAGTCTACCCCACTTAAATTGATCCTTACCCGTGGACAACCCAACTGACAATTAATGTCGCCTCCAGGCGTCCGGGTTAATAGGGGTGTTTTTAGTAATACTGTAGGTATTTTGTGTTTCTCCACATAGCTCGAGGATATAAATGAGTGAGATGCTCCGGAATCAAATAGTACTGTTGCCAGGGCTGAGTTGACTAAGTACTCACCGAGCACTACGCCCTGAGCTTCTTGAGCCTCCTGCGCGTCGATGTGGTTGACGCAGGCTCGTCCAAATGATTGCTGCTTCACCTGCTGGCTGCCGTCGTTGTTGCGGACGGGCACTCGGTTGGCACCGGTCAGGGCCGGTCTGGGCCCATTCACCGTGTTGGAGAAGGCCGACGTGGCCGGCTTATTCTTGGCGTAGGGGCAATTGGCGATGAAGTGCCCCGTCTCACGGCAGTTGAAACAGGCCCTAACATTGTTGTTGTCGGAGGCGGCCAGACTTGTGTTGCTCTGCGGGGCCCTCATGGTATTCTGACTCTTGGGCTGTGCTTCAGAGGCTCGTGATCCAGTCACTTGGGACTGAGTCCTATACTGCATTGGGGCCTGGGATCTTGGTGTAGTGTAGTTGGAGTTCCTCGACTTTTGGAAGCGGTCCTGCTGGCGAGCCTTATTTTCCAAGAATTTGCGTTTATTGTCCTTTCTTTCTTCGGCCTTGGCCCTTTCTGTGAGGATGGCCTTGTTCATCAGGGTATTGAAGTCCGGATAGATCTGGGGAGTAAGCAAGGTCCGGAGCTCTGGGCTTAACCCTTTCTTGAACATGTCTTGCTTTTTATCGTCGTCGTTCACCTCTTCCGGCGCATATCGGGCCAATTCTATGAACCGGTGGGTGTACTCTTCCACCGTCATATTCCCTTGTTGTAGTGCACGGAATTCATCCGCCTTGCGCTTCATAGTGGCCGAAGGGATGTGGTAGCGGCGGAACTCCCTTACGAATTCTCCCCAGGTGATGGTAGAGGCATCTTCGGCTGCAGCACAATAGTTTTCCCACCAGAATAATGCCGTTCCGGTGAGCTGGTGGGCTGCCAGAAGGACTTTATCCCGGTCCTGGCATTCGAATGGTTCGAGCTTCCTCTGAATTACTCGCAACCAGTCGTCAGCATCCAACGGGTTGCAGGACCCGGCGAAGGTAGGTGGCTTGGTCCTTAGAAAGGCCGTCAGCTTGTCATTCATATTCTGCCCTCGTGGCTGCCGGTTAATGAGGGCATTTGCCAGAGTCTCCAGTATGAGGGTCTGGTTATGGATGACCTGCGCCAGGTCTCCGAGGGGTGGGGGTGGCGGTAGTTGTTCTCCTTCTTGACTTCCCCCTCGGTTCTGGCTTACTTCTTGCTCTTCTTGGGGAAGATTTTGTTCAACGGGCTGTGCTCCGACACTAGCGGCTACGGGGTTCCGGCCACGGGAGGCCCTCGCGACGTTCCGGGGGGTCACCTGTTGATTGGGTAAATCGGGGTTACAATTTTATGATGTTTAAGTTGTTTAATTCGTATATATAAGGCAGAATCTACCTTCTGCCGGTACCCCTATAAACAAGTAGCACACAACAAACCAGCACACAATCATCACAAGCACAAACCCTTTTATTACAGCAAGGGGGGTACAACTTGGGGGTACGACTAGGTCTCGAGCTATTCGGCCAGGGTCTTGCAAAAGGGCACGTCTTAAACAGAAAGGCTGGGAAGGGCATCACTGGGATGGCGTCGGTCACTCTACTTGCGTGGTGTGTCTTCTTCCGGGGCGGACAGGGTGAGAGGTTCTCGCTCGCCGTCTTTTGGGTTCCCATCGGTCAGGGGTTGTATTGCAGCATCCCCTTCGTCGGCGGTGGCAGAACTTTCAGGATTCTCGGGTGGGGCTCGTGTGCTCCCAAAGAGTGATCCCCACCCTATGACGGGTGTCCCGAGCAAAACGTGGTCTTCCCCTATTGCCGGGACTGGCGTCCCACTTTGGGTCCAATCTTGCATACGCCGGTCTCGGGCCTGCCTGAGGCTTTCTTGGGCGACAGCTTCGCTACTGGCCGCGGCTGCAGCTCTCGCCTCGGCATGGGCGGCTCGGATCTGCTGCATCCTCACCGCGAGCTCTGCTTGCTCGGCTCGATGGGTCTGTTCCCTTAGAAGGTTGGCTTGCTCATCAAAGAGTTGGTCCAGGGCGGCTAGGTAAGTAGCCACTTGGTACAGGGGGCCTTCTTCGTGGCGACGTCGTTCCAGGTTCCTCATGCGCGCTTCCCAGACTGGGGTTTTGATGGCCGGTGGAAAGAACTTTGCTGGTGTGGGGGCGAGGTGTTCTTCAAAAATTCGGCACAAATAACAGAGTGCTTTTCTGATGGCCAAGGGGTAGGTGTCTTGGTGTCTAAACCCTGTGGCGGTCGCCCGCCAGGGCTGGATGTCGGGGTAGCGGTTGCTCCTGGCGATGACCAGGATCACCCTGCAGCGGAGGGTACCATGGTGCTCGTACTCTCGGCTGTAGTACCTTGGGCGCTCCGTAACGCCAAGGTCCTCCAGGGTGTTGATCAAGAGGCTGGGGAATCCAGGTGCAGCTTGGCAATCGCCCTGGGTCCATCCTTCCTCAGCCATCTGAAACAGAAACAGGGTAAACAACCTGGTACAGGTGCAAAAGGGAGTAGATGATATTTATTATTACAACAAGGGTGGTACAGTTTTCATGGATACGTGGTCATTAGGGTAGGGTTTTTGCTAGGGGTGCTAATCCTATCATGGGGATTCCTCCTCGGTCCTGATAGAGCACTTCTTTATTGGAAGAAACTGATCCATCTCATTTTCAGTCTGAGTACCCTTATCCCAATGGGTTTCCATGGGTTCTTCTTCTTCTTCCTCGATCCACCCACCTATTCCGTTGCGGTTCTCGTATTCTTGCATCTGGGCTTGGAGGGCGGCTAAGGAATACTCGGCGCTTGCGGCTCTTGTCCGTTGTTCCTCCAGCTCCTGGGTTAACTTTTCAATCCCATGGATCAGCTGCTTTAGTTGTGCCGCCTGTTCGCGGTAGAGTGCATCCAAACCAGTGAGGTAGATGGACAGGTGGGAGACCGTGTCTTCCAGGTCTTCTTCTTCTCGTCCAAGTCCCCTCATTCGGGCAATCCAAGTGCGCCCTCTTCCCTCAGCGGGTGGGAAAAATCTCATAGGAGTCCGCTGAAGGTGGTGCCTGTAGAGCATACGCAGTCGTCGCAGGGCTTTACGGGCGGCCTTTCGATAGGTGTCGGGGAAGCGGAAACCAGTGGTGGAGATGAACCAAGGGTCCACATCAGGGTAGCGGGTGCTTTTCTCCACAAAAACCATTACGTCGCACCGAAGGGTGCCTCCGGCGATGTACTCACGGTAGGCATACTCCGGTGGTTCCATAATCCCGACGCGTTCCAGGCTGAGCAATAGCAACTTGGGGAGGCCGGGCTCTGCGTGGCAGATTCCGCTAACCCATCCGTTGCCAGCCATCTGGAACAAGGCAAAGACCAGTGGTGAGTGTTTGTGCAGAAAATTTCTGAATCGGGACAAGTTCTAGGGCCTGAAAAGGGGTCTCACTCCTAGGGTCACGTCCTACGGCCAGCCTACGGCTCTGATACCACCTGAAGCGTCCCCCATCAGGGAAGACTTAAAAGTGTTACTTTATCAGTCCCAGGAGGCTGATAACACTTTTATTACATCAGATGGTACATTACCGTACAACTCTTCGCGGTAATGGGCAGTGAAGCGCCACTATCGCGAGGATTACAACAAAAGCCCATACTACTACACTAACTACAAACAGGGGATCATCAGAGTCTTGCGCCATGCGGAGCTCCAACGGTGACCTCACCCACAGGCAAGACTGGGTGCAGGACGGGACCCTACTCGTCGTTCTCGGGGATGTAGTCGGGATCCTCCACTGTAAAGTAAGAACGGGGTGAGTACAAACGTACTCAGCAAGTCCAATCACACCCACGGGGGGGGGGGGGACACGACAGAATTAAATGCACAAGAAACATTCAAGATAGGAGTTAGGGTTTATTTACGGAAAACTCGGTTATATGCAAGGGTTCATTTTGGAAAACATTTTCAAAATAAGTTTTCAAATATCAAAGGACACACGATGTGGATCCACACAGGATTCACGTTTTAAATCGCTACCGGACTCCCCGTCCGCCGTAGCACGCGGCACAACCGCCGGATTCTTTCCAAACAACTCACGCCAGCTCAGCCATTCCCAGAGAGAAACACTAGTTATGTGACCACACCGTAACTTGCCCAGTACCGTGGGCACGGCTATTCGAATAGGTTTTAACTCTGCAGAGGTGTGCAACTTTACCCACAGGTGGGGTACCACAGCACGAACACCTTAGTGCCGGTGCAGATCCCATCGAAGCCCTTACCCACCTTAGCTAGACCTGACTAGCCACCACGGGTTCTATCAAGGGGTCATTCGACCTGTCACCGAGGTTTAACCGGGGCATAAGTCACACAGAGCTTATCCCGTCTCCTTGATCACCCGTTGCTCCCAGCCCTCCTGATGGCTATCAGACTAACTAGTGGGGTTAGGCCAAGCCGTTGCCCATACAACGGTCAAGTGGTTTGCACGACAGGAAGCTAGGTGAGACGACACATCAACTCGGTCCTTAGGGGTGACAAGATGGATATCTCCCTTCCACGCTCAACCACTCAGGTACGAGCACACCAACGGCAATTCACACAGAAATGCCATCCATCCCGTCTAACTCACTTTTCAAAACCACACCTTATCCCTTCCCCCACACACACACACTTTCTTTGCAAAATCAAATGGTCAAGGTATGGTTATCATAAGTAAGGTGGCTATCCTACCATGTTTTAGGCACGCAAAACCATGCGATTTTATAAACAGGCCTCTGGGTTGTGTTTATGAAAACTAGGACAGAAACATGCATCAAAGGGTGGAGTTGAACTTGCCATCGTCAAGTCCTTGCGGAAAGTCCTGATCGAAGCACTGTCCTTCGGGTTCGGGGTCGCAGAACTGGTCCTCAGTTGCTCGGTCGCAGTCGGGGACCTCGCCGTTCACTCCGTGTCCTACGACGCAAACAAACAGACACACAATCAAGCACAAGAACTGAAAGCTTTTATCGTTGAGCTCGAATCGGAAATAATTTAGCTACGGAGGTAGGGTTAATATTTTCGGGTGGTTTCTGTATAGCGTGCTTAGAACTATGCTAGAAAGGGTGTGGTAAAATTTCGGGTCGATCGGAGGTCGTTTCGCACATAAAATGACGAGGTAAAGGAAGGTCTATGGGTTAAACAGGGTTACCGGGGGCTCATTTGCAAGTTTCTGTAAAGAGGGAGGGCTTATTTGTAAATCCTAGAAATATTAGGGGGCAGTGAAAAGTGTGAGGGGTCTATTTGGAAATAATAATATAGGGTGGAGGGATTAGATTTGAAAAGAAATAGTAACCAGGGGCTTTTCTGCAAGTTTTACAAAGGTGGGAGGGCTCTTAACAAAATGGGAAAAAAGGGGGGGGCTAGGGGGCAAAATGCCCCTTTCTTCTTCCTCCTGCCCGCAAGAACAGAGGAGGGAGGAGGAGGGCTCGGCGCCGGCTCGATCCGGGCGGCCGGGGCTCGGGCGGCTCGAGCGCGTGGGGGGAAAGGGAGAGGGAGGCAAGGGGGTTCGATTCCCAGCCTTACCTCGGGCCGGGGCAGCGTGAGGCGGCGGGCCGGCGGTGGCAAGCGGCGGTGGCTCGGGAGCTCGGCGGGGGCAGCGGTGGAGCGCGGGGGAGAGGCAGGGGCGGCGGTGGAGGCTTGTGGGGGGTGAGAGGCCGCGGCCGGCCTACTTATAGGCGGCCGAGCGGCACGGGGAGGCGGTGGCCGGCGGGGCGGCTCCACGGGCGGCCATTAATGGCGCCCGTGGCTTGCGGCGGGGGCGCGGCCGTGCACAGCCGTGCACGTGGGGGGGCCGGGCGGCGGTGTGCGGGCACAGGGGCGGCACGGCGGGCGAGGCGGCACAGCGGCGGGGGCGCGGTGAGTGCGGGCGGGGCAGGGCGGCGGCGTGTGCGCCACGGCGGCCGTGCGGCCGCGCGCGTGCGCCAGCGACGGGCGGCACGGCGGGCGGCGCGGCACGTGGTGCACGCGCGGGTACGGGCGGCCGGGCACAGGCGCGCGCGAGGGGAGGGGGGCCGGTGGCCGGCGCGGCGGGTGCGGCCAGGCACGCGCGCGGGAGCAGGGGCTCGGGAGCGGGGAACAGGGAGGAAGAAAGAAGGAGGGAGAAGGGAGAAAAGGGGAAAAAGAAGAGAAAAGAAAAGGGGAAAAAGGTGGGGAAGGAAAAAGGGAAAATAGGAAAAAGGAGAAAGGAAAAAAAAAGAAAAGAAAAGGGGAAGGAAATAATGAAAAAGGGAGGGATTGACGCGCGCCGGCGGAATTCGCGGCGGCGACCGCGCGGCGGAACTCGCGGCGGTGACCGCGGCTGGTCGGCCACGCGCGCGCGGCGTTCGCGCGCGGAACGAGGGAAAAGATGGCGTGACTGCGGTTGGATTCGGTTGCCGGTTTCGGGTCTCGGAAAAAAATTAGGGTTTCAGGGGGGGTTTTAGGGTTTTGGCGAAACGAAGATTTAGCGCGTAAACCCTGGGTTAGATTTTCGGGATGTCACAATGACCTGGTTGGATAGCCACCCCTTGTTTGCTATAACCCTTCCCCGATGACCTAGGATTTGCTCGAATAGGCGTAAATTACATGCCAGAGATACTTGTTACCTATCATTCCTCTCATTATTTTTTTAAACCATGATCATAAGCGCTTTACTAAAAATAAGGGTACGAGTGATTTAGAAGATAAAATGGGGTTTTGGGGAAATAAAAGAAAGGCTTAATCTGGCGAGATGGATGGCGTTTTCTGTGTGAAATGCCACTAGTGTGCTTGTACCTTTGTGGTTGAGCATGGTCGGGAGATGTCCGTCTGGTCAGTATAAGGATGAACTGGGGTGTCATCTTGCCTAACTCATTTATCGTACAACCACTAGACCGTTGTGTGGGCAACGGCTTAGCATAAACCCCACTAGTTGTTCTACTAGCCAAAAAGGAGAGCGGGTGAGTAACGGGAGACCATGGAGAAGGGATACGATCTGTGTGAGTGATATTCCGGTTATGACTTCATTGATGGGTCATTAACCCCATGGTAGCTTCCGTGTTGGCTAGTTAGATTCAGCTAAGGTGGGTAATGGCTTTGTTAGGATCCGCCGCGACATTAAGGTGTTCGTAGCGCGGTACCCTACTTGTGGGTAAAGTGTACAACCTCTGCAGAGTGTAAAAATCTATTCGAATAGCCGTGTCCACGGTATTGGGCGCGTTACGGCATGGTCACTTCAATAGATGTTTCAGGATAATTGGTTTTGTGGCATAGGTTGTTTTGAAAGTACTCGGCAGTTGTGCAGTAAGCTACTGTGGACGCCGAGTCCGATGACACTAAAACTTGGATCCTTTGTGCAGGATCAACACTACTTAAGATTCGATTACTATAAAAATGTTTTGAGAAAGTGCTTTTGTTAAATAAACCCTTGCATGTGTAAAATCTTGCTTTATCGCAAATAAACCCTAACCCCACCCTTGATATAACCGTGCATGATCTCTGTTATCACCCCTCCACGGGTGTGGTTGGACTTGTTGAGTACCTTTGTACTCACCCTATATATATATGTGGTTTTCTCAGAGGAAGACCCGGACTACGTGATCAGAAACGACGAATAAGGGTTGTGTCCGCGCCCAACTCTGCCTGTGGTGTTGGCCCTCCGCAAGATGCTTCTGCTAGCGTGTTACTCTGAGCCCGAGCTGGATCCCACGTGGGTCACGCTTTGGTGTATTACCATAGCTATTTTATTACTAGTTATCGTCTGTATCGAGTGCCCGCCTCCACGGAGGTTTGTACGGTAATGTACCATCTGATGTAATAAATGTGTATCAGCCTCCTGGGACTGATTTGTATATCACATTTAAGTCACCTCGGATGAGGGGACGCTTCACTAGCAGGTCCCACGAGTCAGCGAGAGAAAAAAAGAGGAAGGGAGAGGGAAAGGATGGAGGAAACGACCTCGTGTCAAGAATAGAGTGATGAGGGAGTTCGGCTGTGGGCCAAAAACAAAAACAGGCTGGTTGGAAACAGGCCGTTTCACGAATAGACGAGAGAAAGAGTGATCGGCGGGATGAACCTTTTTACAGGGCACGTATGAGCGGCCTTACATAGTAAGCATGCTGAGGATTGCAGCAATAGCCATCCAGTTTTGAGATGAAGTACGAGACAGGTATGATAAGTCAGCAGGTCTGGCCTACAGGTGGGGCACGGGTACTCCAAGAGCGACACATGCATGGTGTGACCTTAGGGAAAAATTGAGTTGACATGCGCTGGCTATCACAATGAAAATGAAAGGAAGAGGAGGAGGGATGACAAATGGGATTGCGACATCATAGAGAGAAATGACAAGGGAGAGGGGCGATTGGCTGCCCATTGTGTTGAGGACAAGAGAGAAAAGTGAGGGGCTTGGCTGGACCGAGATTGATTCATGCCGACGGGTAGAAATCAATTTGCCGAGAGAAGGGTAAAGATAGAGGGAAAAAGGCTGGGCAGGGGAAGGGCATTGAGTTGGGGTCTAGGGTTTAAGAGCGACAATGCTAGACGTCGGAGCCGACAGTTAATGTGAACTAGGGTTCCCGATCTTCCGAAAGGTTCTGTTAACTCTCGATTTGGTGGAGTCGCGACACAATTCGATCCAGCTTCTGAATAGTACATTTCGAACCCCGCAATCGTAGCACCACGTCTCCTCAGGTTATTGACCAGTGTTGCACGGCCGACCTCACCAAGAAGGCTAATTCTTGCCTGCGAATCGAAGAACACAAGTAAGAACAAGGAAGAATGAAACCAAAATTGCAGATGTATGATTAAGTCATGAAGTTGGGGTCTCACAAACCGACGAACGATGAAACTGTTCTTGACAAAATTATCTAAGTAAAATCCAAACCCTAACTTAGGCAACTCTACTGAATATAAATGTTTAGGGGCATGCAAGACCTCTGGACGCATCCCTAATGGGCTCCAGTATGATACACGGTCCAATAGCCCAAAAGATGGTGGCGCAGCACCGAGACAGATTCTAGATGTCCACTTGATTCGACGATTCCCGTTGATTCGGACATAATTTGGTCATGGGCCCAGTACCATTAGAAGCTCTATAAAAATATCTTACCAACCATATGTGGAACGTCGAAATCGGACTCCGTATGTGGCCTGGGTGTCCAATCTAAGGCAGACTGCTCCTGAACTCCGAGGTGGACTCGAAGCTGAGTTGTATTTGGCCTCCAAGTGTCTTGGACGTCCCTTGCTGGCCTTGTCCGACTCCAAGCTCCTCTCCATGCATCCTCTGGTCCTCTCCTCCATTCCTAATCATAATATAATCATTAGGTAGTAATTTGTTCTTAAAATCATAAAAGGAAGTGCTTAGGAATAAGCTCACCTCTAAATCCAACTGTCTCGTGCGAGCTCTAGTGATTGGACCTTAAATGTCCAACGGAGTGTTGTGTGCATCCGAAGGAGTGATGTCCTCATCACTAGTGATGGAGCATCATCGGAAAAACACTAAAACGAGCCACAAAGCATTGTTACGAGGTGAGTTGATCAGGGAGAAAGATTAGAAGATGGAGAATTCGAATGGCATTTTAGGGTATTGGATAGGATAGAGGATAAAGAGAGGATGGTGATATAACTGATCATTCCAATGCGACAAGATATTGGGAACTCAAGAACGAGATAAAGAAAGAGAAACAAGTTTGGAGCTTCCTCATATGAAAAATTCTTTGGACAACTTCAAATCTTAAAGAAAAGCCTCGGGTCCATTTTTGTTGACCAAAAGCGATATGATGGTTCAGCTCAAGCTTGCACGGGGCGCGATTCTAGGATTTAAGATGGACTAGTCCCAAAACAAGTTGAATCCAGATCGAGATGAAAAGAAAATGAATACATTTTTCAGATTTCAAGCTTAAAATAAATCTAGAAAATTCTAGATAAATATTTTAAACCATGAAAGTTATATCCCGAAGTTCCAAACATTCTAGAAGAATTCTAGAGATAGTTTGGGACATGAGAGTCCAAATAAAATACTTGGAATTTAAGAAAAAGATTTTAGAACTTTCCAATCACTACACCAAAGCCGCTCAATTTCGTCGGCCAGATATAATTTCGTCGGGCAAAATCAAGCCGACGAAAATAGCTCGTTTATTTCATCGGCCAACACAACCGATGAAATTAGAACTTATTTTCATCGGTCCAGCGCAGGCCGACAAAAAAGGATTCATATTTTCATCGGCTAGGCCCTGGCCGACGAAACAAAGAGTGCATTTTCGTCGGCCTGCCCTAGGCCGACGAAAATATAGGTGCCCTAATAGCGCGATTTGGATGTCGTTCTAGGCCCGCACGCACACTCTTCTCCGCCCCCGCGCCCAAGCCCCCCGCCCCACCCCCCCCCCCGCCACCGCCGCCACTACCCCCGCCGCCACCGCCCCCGCCGCGGCCCCACAGTCACCGCCGCAGCCCCCGCTGCCGCCCCGCGATCCTCGCCGCCTCGCGCCTGCGCGGACCCCGCGGCCGCGGCCGCCGCTCTGCCACACGGGCCCCCGCGCGGCTTTGCCTCTGCCCCGCACCCCCGGTATAAGAAATAGTAGCATATTTTAACACAAAGAATGTAGCATGTTTTAACACAAAGAATTTCTAATGTAGCATGTTTTAGTTTTAAAATTAACAAATAGTTCTTGTGCAAGCAGCTGCTCTGCTCACTATAAGAAAATGATCTGATATTGTTTCTCTTTTTGTGCTTTAGACATTTCACACAAATTGTAGCGAGCAAGGTGGGAAGTGAGGGTCAAGAGAGCATAACATAACACACCATGGGAGGCAGCCATAATGCATTTTCTCCCAATATACATGTGCTTCTTTGTGTTGCCTTCCTTACAGGGAATTTAGAGTCAATTCTATCCTGATATGCATATGTTAACAAGTAGCTATGCACTTCCTAATTAATTAGGAGTCAGGAACAAGAAAATGCTTCTTGGAACAATGTTTATCACCGAGGAACTTGATTAGCACTATCTCCTGTTAAAGTTGGGAAGAGGATATATTATTTTGGAGGTCATATATATTGAAGCTAAGCCTCCCTTTTAATCGATCACAACACATGATGTGGAAATAAAAAGATCATTTTCATTGTTTCTACTGTAATTGTTCAGAGTTAATCACGCCGTGCCGCCCCGCAGGCCCTCGCCGCCGCCCTCGAGGCTCCATGCCGTGCCCTCGCGGCCCGCCACTGCCCCCAAGGCCCCACGCCATGCCCCCGCGGCCCGCTGCCGCCCCGCAGGCAACCGCCGCTGCCCCCGAGGCCCCACGCCGTGCCCCCGCGGCCCACCACCGCCCGCAG
This sequence comes from Panicum hallii, assembly GCF_002211085.1. Taxonomy (NCBI): domain Eukaryota; kingdom Viridiplantae; phylum Streptophyta; class Magnoliopsida; order Poales; family Poaceae; genus Panicum; species Panicum hallii. Next base: position 32,864,553 of record NC_038045.1, on the reverse strand, counting down.
GTATGCTTGCCCGTTCTCTTTCCTACTAGTTTCGAACTGACCGAATAACTATTAAACTTAGTGATGGATTGTTGTCCATTACTCTAAGGCCAGAAATTGTATTACTCTTAAAATATTTGTGTTACAATTTCTTGATAATTATTGTTTGCTTAGTATCATTAATGAAGTAATATTTCTCACTTTCGTTATGAAGTAGCTAGTTTGAGAAAATGAGAGACGATCAAAGTTGGATGTATGATGGTTGGACAAGTAACGGAATGCCTACGCGAGAGTGGATGGTCAACACACAAGCTTTTGTTGATCATGTATTTTCCTTGTCTCCTGGTGGTGGTTTGGCAAAGTGTCCATGTTACAAGTGTCAGAATTGTTCTCGTCAAGTCAAGATTGATTTGGAGCATCACCTATGCAAGTTTGGTTTCATGCCGAATTATGAGATGTGGTATGAGTGTGGCGAGTCACAGGAGCATGAGCCATATGACGTAGTTGATAGCTTTGAGGAAAATGAAGATAGGATGGATGCAATGATGGATGGTTTTGTCCAACAGGTTGAGAATGCTGCTGAGGTACCAGAATATTTTGGTTTGCTTGCGTCATCAAAAGAACCATTACATGGGGCCACTACTTTATCGCAGCTTGCTGCTGTGACACGGTTAATGGCTATAAAGTCCAAGTACAACTTTTCAGTAAGTTGTTACAATGATCTTGTTGATTTAATTTCGGACATGCTTCCAAAACCTCACAAGTTCCTGAAAGACTTTTACTACTCAAAGAAGTTGTTAGCTGGTTTAGGGATGCTGTATCAAAAAATCCATGTGTGTGAGAACAATTGCATGTTATTTTGGAAGAACAATGAAAATCTCAAGTACTGTTCGTTTTGTAAGAAGTGCAGATACAAGAAGGTAGTGAAAAAAGATGGAAGTGTGCAGATAACAAGTGTGCCCGTTAAGGTGTTGCGGTACCTACCATTGAAACCAAGGCTTCAACGGTTGTACCTATCTTAGAAGACTGCAAAACATATGAGATGGCACAAAGAGGGAATTCGTAATAATACAGGATGCATGAGCCATCCATCTGATGGTACGGCTTGGAAGGCCCTCGACCATTATGATCCAAGTTTTGCAAGTGACCCTCGGAATGTGCGTGTTGGGTTGGCCACTGATGGCTTCACTCCCTTTAACTCAAATGCTGCCCCCTACTCATGTTGGCCAGTGATAATAATTCCATGCAATCTTCCACCATCATTATGCATGAAAGATGAGTATGTGTTCTTGATGCTCATTATACCTGGCCCTGACAATCCCGGTAAGCGTTTGAGCTTGTCATGCAACCATTGATTGATGAGCTGCATGACTTGTGGAATGGAGTTAGAACATATGACAGCAGTCGAAAGGAATACTTCAATATGCGAGTAGCATTTTCTTGGTCTATTCATGATTTCCCTGCATATGGAATATTCTCGGGATGGAGCACGCATGGTCGTCTATATTGTCCGATATGCATGGGTGATATAGATGCTTTTCATTTGAAATATGGTGGTAAATTCTGCTTTTTTGACTGTCACCGTCGGTTCTTGTCTCATGATCACCCGTTCAGAAGTCAACGAGATGTCTTTCGCAAGGACACAATCGTTACTAAGGGTCCACCCAAGCGTTTGACCGGTCAGGAGATTGTAGCAAGCCATTGTCGGTTAATTGCCACAGATGATGGGTTTGAAGTGGTCAAAGAGGAGCATAATTGGACTCATATAGCTGCCATTTGGAGCCTTCCTTATGCTACTGCTCTAATCCTTCCACATAATTTAGATGTAATGCATCAAGAGCGCAATGTTGCAGAAAGTATAATTAGTATGGTTTTTGATTTGAAAGATAAGACTAAAGATAATTTCAAAGCTTGGCAAGACTTAGCTGAAATATGTGTTCGGCCAACCCTTAATCTGAGACCCAATCAAGCTGGCCATATGGGGAAGCCACGTGCTAAGTACTATCTTAAGCCTGCGGAGAGGAAAGAGGTTCTTTTGTGGCTGAAGAACCTTAAATTTCCTGATGGATATGCAGCTAATCTGAAACGGGCGTTATTGATACAAGTGGTGCTTTGAGTGAGGCAAGGTGTTCCCAGTCCACTCAGAATTCTCGGGGCTACCAATGGGAAAGTGAAAGGGAAAGTCGACTGCAGGAGGAGATAAGGCAGCATAGAGAGGCGATGCAGAGGCAAGAGGAGTGGGCAAGGCAACAACACGAGTACATATAAGGTTTTTTCGCTCAGCAACGACAGATTCAGGTACTATGCAAGTTTGATATTTTTTCAAGTCCTCGTGCACTTTTCATTGCTATAAGATATTTGATCTACTATCAATTTTTAGGAAATGCTAGCGGCTACCCTTGGCTCACAATTTATTTGCCACCTCTTCCTTCGCCTCCTCCTCCACCGCCGACTTTTATACCATACGTGCGTCTACCATCTTTCGTATAACTAGCAATGCTCAAATTTTCTTATATATACATACTAAATAGATTTAACTTTTTCTATAATCAGGGTTCGGCGAGTACTCATCCTTGAGGAGTTTCTGCCAGCCCGTCCACGCCACCATCGACAGCGCGTAACATTTCTAGAGGTGACTGCGGCAGCGGACATAATATTACCCCTCCTTGATTTGTGTTTTCGCGTTTCGTTGACATATATATGTCATTTGGACTATGGATTTCATGATTGTACTTATTGGATGTATTTGATGATTGTGTGATGATGTATTTCATAATTCTGCTTATGGATATGTTAAGTAACTGCTTATGGATGATTGCGTTTCATAACTGCTATTATATGCAACCGTATTTTTAGCAGGATCCCATTATTATCGTCAGCTAGGTGTCCGATGGCCGACGAAAATACTGGACACAATCCAAAATTTTCATCGGCTCCGAGCCGACGAAAATATGACAATTATTTTCGTCAGCCAAGCTAGCCGACGAAAATACTTGTTGCCAAAGCTTTCGTCGGCCACTTGGGCCGACGAAAATATGAACATATTTTCGTCGGTCGTGTTAGCCGATGAAAATAGCGTTATTTTCGACAGCAACCGACGAAAAAGCGCCTATTTTCGCCTATTTTATTCCATCGGCCTAATTTCGTCGGTCAACCGACAAAAATAGCTATTTTTGACGGCTTTAGGCCTATTTTCGTTGGTTTCTGGCCGACGAAATTACACTATTTTCCTGTAGTGAATAAATGGATTTAGCTCTACGGAAAAGTGAATAATTGCCAGATAAATCTGGAAAATTCTCGAAAAAATCTAAAGATGGATGAACACATTCTAAAGGACATTCACATCTGAAAATTAAATACTTTAGGGTGTAACAGCAAGCAAAAAATAAAAAAAATTAAAATTATTGCTCTGTGTCTTTGAACAGTTATCCGGCCTCAAAATTAACTTTCACATGAGTGAAATTTTTTGTTATGGAGAGGCCAAAGATTATAAACAGCAGTACACTGAGCTGTTTGGATGTGATCTAGGGGCTCTTCGCTTCAGATACTTAGGGATCCCGATGTACCACTATAAACTTCGTAATGCAAATTGGGGTATAATTGAGGATAGATTCAAACGTAAACTAAGTACTTGGAAGGCCAAACATCTATCATATGGAGGAAGACTACTGTTATTAAATTCAGTGCTGAGTAATTTACCTATATTTATGATATCCTTTTTTTAAATTCCGAAAGGGTCTTAAAAAATCTGAATTTCTATCGGTCAAGATTCTTTTGGCAAGGTAACAATGACAAACGAAAGTATCGCCTTGCAAAATAGGATATATTATGTCAACCCAAAGACCAAGGGGGCTAAGAATAACAGATCTTTGGATTCAAAACAGATGCCTGCTCACTAAATGGTTATTTAACCTAATCAATGAAGAGGGGACCTGACCGATCTTACTTAAAATAAATATTTAAGTTCAAAATGTTTAACGTAGGTTAAAAATAAACCTAACGATTCACATTTTGGGAAAGATCTATTAAAAGTCAGGGAAAATTTTATAGGATGCGGAACCTTCAAAATAAATGATGGTTCACAAGCCAAGTTTTGGGAAGACACTTAGATAGGGTTAAACCCTCTTAAAGAGCGATTTCCTAGCTTGAATATTTCCTTTCGAAGAGCGCTAGTTGGGGATAAACTAGTCGCTTGGAATAATCTGGTGGTTAAAATAGCTAACTACTAGTTGAATACTGAGAGTGATAAGTTCACTTTGAGGCTACATAAACTTGTCATGTTTTCATTCCGTACTATGTACCAATATTTGATGAATAAGGGTATTCCTTTTACAAAAAAATTATTTGGCAGCTTAAAATACCTCTAAAAATTATAATTTTCGTTTGGTTCATCCAGCTGGGTGTAATATTGACAAAGGATAATTTAGATATGAGGAATTGGGTGGGTAGTCAAAAACGTTGTTTTGGTGATAGAAATGAGATGATCAAAATTTTTTTTATTATCATGCAAAAACTATCTGGAGGATTGTCTATATTGCTAACGGATTAACTCCACCTAGATCAATTAACCATATGCTAGGTAATTGGTTAACAGGCATAGAAAAAAGATAAGAAGTTTGATCTTTGTGGAGGTTGCTGCTCTTATGTGGGCAATTTGGTGTACTTGTAATGATACGATTTTTGAAGAAAAAAAGTTCACATCTTTTATACAGGTGATATTTACGGAGGTTTATTAATTTGCTAAGGCTTTGGTCCCTATTGCAGCATGATGGGAATCGATTCATACGGAAAGCAAGGCGTTGGAAGTGATCACCTTGGATATTTTCACCAAGAATAATGGATATGTTTTCTATTTCGGTGAGCAGCTTTGAAGCTGAATTTGCTGTAAAAACTTGGCTGTGTGTCGTAGAGGCCGGAAAAGAATCAATCAAAATACTGCAGCGACCACACGAAGCACCAAACTAACCATATCACATATGAGCATACACGATAATCAGAGCCGGAATATGGGATGTTCTATTCCTTATTGAACGTTAAAGCATCTCAAGAGTGCCCAAAATCTCCTCACAAAACTCTGTTTTTGGAACCACGAAGAAAAACTCATCTCCATCAGCAGGCTAAACCGGCTCACAAACTATCCGCGTGGCCAAGCGGGGCGGCATCTCGGGCTAAATTTCTACCGGCGCATCGCGCTCCCAATCGCGAAAACTGGGTGACGAAACATGGATGCCCGCCAAAATTCTGCTCCTCCCCACCATCGTCGTCCCGTGCGCGCCATTTTTCCTGCACTCTCCCCACTCCCTACGCGTTAGTCGTTCTCCTCCGGCCCTCATCGTCTCGCAGGCGGCGACGGTGCACCTCGGCGACGATGCATGCCCTGCGGTCAACGCCTGCCGGCTCTCCGTGAGGGGCAACAAGGTGTCATCACCATCGAGTTGCTGCCGGTTCAGGACGAATCTCCTGCTCTTCCACAGCGCGGCAGCGGCACCATTGAGTTGCCGGCGGCACCGTCGACTGCACCCCGGCGAGCACGCCACACCCCTCTGCAAGGTTGCAATCATAAATAATTGCATGCTTGAGGTACGATTAACTGCTTTATGATAATTAATTCGGCAATGTGCTGCATCCGTGAGGACATGTGAGAAGAGAGTACGGCCAGCCGCGCCACCTCTCCTGGCCCACGTCCCCTCCTTTCAGTCGTCGGCGCGCCTACTCCCGCTCGCGCATGACACGGTGCCGGCTATCTCCCAGGCCCGCGCCGCTCCTCCACGGCGTCCGTGTAGCAAGCCGCGTCGCCGGTCTGCCCGACTGCGACCAGCGCCACCGCCATCCCAATCTCCCTGCTCGTGCCGCCTCCGCCTATGTCGGCTGCAGATCGGAGCTCTCCTGCACATGCTCTCTTCATTCATCCATCAGCAGCTCATCTCGCAGTGCGAGGTCAGAGAGGGGAGCACGGCGCTTGGTCAAAGCGATCCTATTCTTTTTTCACAGAATCTCGGAGAGATCAGGAGCGGCGATTGGTTATTCCCGCGAAAAAACCCATGCGTTGGGCCGACATGCGATGATGTGGTAATAATTAAATTTTTTTAGAAATCAAATTTTTAGGAGCCGATGGAGAGCATTTCCTCCCCAATAATTTTTGGCAAGATCCAAAAATTAGTTTTTTTTAAATTTATATTTTTAGGCACTCTTAAAGATGCTCTTAGTTTGGACCACAGTATGCTCTAATATAGGTTTACGGTGGTTAATCGTCCTGCGCGGCATGCTGGACTGATGGTCCAACCGCACAAAGCTTATTGAAATAAGCCAAACCTAAATGCAAATTTCAAGCTGCCAGCGTAGCAGTTTGCTGGTTCTTGAGCATCTAACTGCAGGAGAACTCTCTCACTAACGTGCGTGGACTCACGATAATAGGCTCATTTTTCCGCTGACGTGTGGATCCTACGGCGGTGAATTCCGCACATCAATAAGAAAAATCTCTCTGCAGTTACGGTAAAGAAACCATATTACGCCAGCCACGGTTGTGGAAGATGCAGCCTTGTGCTGGTCACCAGAAGAGGCTCCGGTAGTGTTCCTGACAAGATAACAGAATTTATGTCGATCACGACGGCACCGATAAACGTAAATCCTGTAGCACATAACAGAAATTGTGTACGCTCGAGTAAGCAGCAGCAAGCCGACGAGATCGTCAGCAGTCACGCCCCGCAAGAGAAGCCTCTGAATACAGATGGATGACACCACGCCGCCGAGCTCACACGCGCACGTACGTGTCAGGTGCCTCTCCATGCACCCATCCCACGCGTCGTATCACGCCGATCCAGGCATCCAGGCGCCTTGCTATAACAGATAAAGGCCGCCTCCTCATCGTGCCCGTGCTCCACGCCACGCCTCTCTGCTCGCCATGGCCACCACATCGGCGCGGGCGCACGGCGGCCACCACCAGCCGCCGCCGCAACCCCACGGGCTGCGATACGAGCCGCTGCGCCGCATGCAGGGCCTGGACCTGAAGTCCGCCCTCCGTGCCAGCAGCCCGCGCGCGTCCACCTTGGCCACGGCCGCGCTCCTCGTCCCGCTCGGCGCCGCGCTGCTGGGTGCCTCGGGGCTCGCCCTGGCGGCGACCCTGGCGGGGCTCCCTCTCGCCGCGCCGCTCCTCGTGCTCTTCAGCCCGGTGATCGTGCCCGCCGCGCTGGCCGCGGCGCTCGCCGTGTCGGGCTTCATGGCATCGGGCGGGCTTGGTGTCGCGGGCGTCTCGGCGCTCGCGTGGGCCGCCAGGTACGTATGGCGGGGAGGCGGAGGCGGCGGCAGCGGCGGCGGGCTCACCGGGATGGTGGTGCAGCCCCTGGACCACGGGGAGAAGCGGCGCGGCGCGGAAGGTCCCGCGGCGTTCGTCGGCCACCGGCCCCGGGACATCGACGTCGCTTAGGCGCGCGGGCGGCGTGTGCACGTTGTTGGTCTGATATTTTGTTTTTTTGTTTTGTTGTTGGTCTGATTTGGATATGCGTGATGCATTACTCTATCATGTTGTATTCTAGCACGGATCATATATGATGTAAATGTCGTTTTAATTCATAGCTGGAATAAAAGCGGATATGTGCTACTTGAAATAAGTAAGTTCACCGGAAAATGAAAGAAAATGTGTGCGTCACGCAACAAAAAAGGGTGCGAGTGTCGCGCAACAAAAGAGGCCGGCGATGCAGCACAAATTAATAACCCATGTTTTTTTAAAAAAAACATGACAACACAGGATGGTATCCTGCAAAATGTATTGGCAACAGTCAGAATCTTCTGTCGAAAACTGGAAAGGATTCCGGTCAGCCCACGGCCCAACGCTGGAGCATCCATCTCGGCCCATCTCGTTCGGAGCCCCTTTGGTAGGGTTTCTACTCGAGGAGCCGGAGGAGCTTTACCAAATATTTTACCAAACATTTTGTAATTTTACCAAACATTTTGTACGAGGAATGTTTACCAAACGTTCCTCGTACGAGGAGCCATTTTTTTTAAAAAATAGAGGAGTTAAGCTGTTTGTTTTTTCTGAAAAATAGAGGAGTCGGAGCCGTTTCGGAGGAGCCATGATTTATGAGCCTACCAAATGTCTCCTCAGTTAAGGCTAGATATCGAGCCGGTTCGGCTTGTTATCTTCACGAGCTATAAATCGGGCTTGGCTTGGTTCGTTGGCCAGCTCGAGCTGGCTCGTTTAGCTTGTGAGCTAGCTCGAAAATAAGAAAGCAGCAACCAACTGGCGCTCCACCGAGCGAAGCCAGTCGTCCGCCTGGAGTGGGTCCGTGGCGTGAGAGAAGGTCGGAGGATGACCTCTCAGTAAGTCCGCACGCCTGTCACGGGGCTGAGGCGGCGGAGGAGGCGGTGGCTGAGCATGGATCTGCTGCAGAGCCTGAACGGTGTTGTTCAGGGTAGCCATCATCTGCATCTGGAGCTGGAAGAACTGCTCCGGGGTCAGTGGTGGCGGCATCGGCAGCGGCTGACCGGTACTCTGGTTGTTCTGCTCCTGCTGGTCAGAACCAGAACCGGTGCGCCTGGTGTTCACCATCTGATTGCAACAAAGGAAATTTATGAGAATAAGATATGGTGCCGCTGAGGAGATGAAACTTCGATAGGATATAACAGAGAGAAAGGAATATAGGTTTTACCCCCAACGATCTAAATCAAATTTTATTATTTAGTTCAAGTGGGGTTAGGATCAATTTGCATGAACAAGCTTAACTACTAGACTATGCAATCAACCAAAAATCCAAATCAAACATTTGCACAATAACAAACATTCAATATTCACAACTTAGTCGAGTTTTCCACACTACTCGACTAACACACTCGTTCTAGCGTATTTTCATCGGGGCAACCTAAACTTATAGCTTATAAGATTAGGCGACTCAGGCCAACGTCTACGGAAAGTTCAAGCTACTTCTCAGAAAAGACGGGAAAACAGCAAATCGAGAGCATAAGACTCAAGGAATAGAAGCAGAAACATGATGGTTGAGGATTTGCGGAGGCAAGCAAGAGAAAAGAAGCCCTAAACTCGACCAATTCTACCTAGGCTTCGTCCTACAGTCGACACGGCTCTGATACCAATCTGTCACACCCGATTTATAAGAACATAAATCGAGCAATCATATATGCGCCAGGATCAAGTCACGCATATATACAACAGATTATCAAGATATCACAACACATGTCACGAATAAAAGCGTATAAATTAATAAATGAATATCTTTATTACAACTGAATCAAGAATCAGTTCAAGGAATGCGGAAGCGTAAAATGAATACATGAAGAGCTGGGCGCCACAGGGACGTCGACTGGGAGACAAACGCCTAGAAGTCGTCGAAGCCGCTGACGTAATCCTCCACGTTGCCGGGCACTGAGCAGCAGTCGAAGATATCCGAAATAGAACAGAAGAGTAGAGAGGCAAGTGTGAGTACAAACTCGTACTCAACAAGTATAACACAAACTATGAGGCTCTAGGCTAGCTGACTCAACTGCATTAGCTTTTAATCTTGGCAAATTTTATTTAAGCTAATTACTTCAAGTGGATGAGTTACCATAAACCCAAATTGCATAAGAAATTAATCAATATTAATTAAGAACTACTGAGAACCATCCAAACCAAAACCACCCGGGGAATCTCCCTAACCAAAGGTTGATAACCCCACTAATCAGACGGAGGATCTGGGCCGCTCATGACTGTGAGCACAGCTGATATATCAGTTTTACACTCTCGAGAGGTTGCACAACTTTACCCACAAGTCGTGAGCTACGCTAGTGGTTCATCACACTTCCTTAGGTGAGATGGCTAGCAAGCACACTACGAGACCGTTACAAAGTATCACGTTGGTAAGGTGTAACCGCTAAGGATTCTGGATCAGCGACGATGGGGCCCACCTCCGGGGGTACAAGACACACAGCACAGACCAAGCCGGAGGAGCAGGGACCATTGAAGCTTACCACCCCTCTTGCCCACGCAGGTAAGTTACTCCCGAACCAAAATGACCTAATTAGTAAGTCAAGACCGTCCCATTACAGTCTTGTGGTTGCGCGGTTGTCCCAGGTTGTCGCTCTATGAACCGGTCCTTATGGAGAGTGGCCAACCAAGCACTAAGCACCGTGCTGGCCCCCTAAACCATGTTTCTACAAAAACATATTTTTAAGGACGCACAAACCACTCAAGCACACAGCACAGAGGGTCGGCTCCAGAATTAAGTTGCATAAGATCATTAATCAAATTAATTAAAAAGGACCAAGATTTGTTATAACGCAGCAACCTAGCACAACTAACCAAAATGCAACCCCAAGGATATATATAAAGGATATAAAGGTGGCTAGGAAGTCCTTATAGGTATACAGTATTAAAATGCGGTATGAAATTGTATTAAAAGTGATAGGAGGTTCGTGTTATACTTGCCTTCCTCGTACTCTCCTGGCTGCTGCTCGAACTGCTCGGAAGACGGCTGCTCCTGGTACTGCTCCGGTGGCTCGACGTCTATTCACGATCGTAACAGCAATACATGGGCCACACATGCACACACATGCAAACAATAGCAAAATATAAGAAAAATAGTACACCAATACAATAAAACAGCACACAAAACTAGCCTAGAACTAATCTACGCGTTACAACGATCGTGTGGATATAAAGAACGCTTAAAACGGAGCTAAAACGCGAAAACTACGCTTAAAACCAAAATCCAGGGACCTATTTGCGAGAAAAACAGGAAACCAGGGGCTTCTGGACAAAAACTGAGGACTTAAACGTAATTAAACCCTAGACTTAGGGGCTAGCGCGAGAAAAACCCAAGATGTGGACCGCGGGTTCAAATTCCTGAGAAGCCAGGGGCCTAAACGAGAAGAAAGGACCTGATCGTAAATACTTTTGAACTAGGGGTGGACGGCGGGTTGATTCCAGGAAAACCCGGGGGTTCTTTAGCAAAAGAAGCGAGCTGAAGCGGTACCTTCTGTCCTGGATCGTTGGATCAAAATCGGGCGGCTCAGATTAGATCCGTCTCGCGAAGGGGTACGCGCGCACCGTGACCCTCGGATCTGGATCCAACGCTCCTGACTCTCACTTTCCTTAGATCCACTACGGTGCGCTGGATCAACGACGGACGGCTCAGATTTAAAATCCCAGGCGAACCGGTACGCGCTGCTTGGATCCCTTGGATCTGGATCGCACGGCTCAGATCTACCCCGACCCGATATAATCATGGGCGTTGGCTCTAGATCGGATGGCTGGGGGCTCTTGGGCGCTCGGGCGGCGGCGCTGGTCGCCGGAGCTCGGCTCCCGCGGCGGCGGCTCGCCGGAGATGGCTGATCTCAGCCGTCTGGGCTCGAATTTGGACGACATCAAGCCCGGGAGCTAGGGATTGGCACGACAAACCCAACTGGGCACTTGTGGTGACGGATTAAGGCACGGTCAGAGCTCACGACGGCGAGAGGCGGCTCGGGGCGGCGGACATGCCAGCGTGCGCGCGTTCCGGGCGCCACAGGCTGCCAAAGACTATGGGATCCGGCGCAAAAGAACCAGGGGAAGAAGAGGAGGCTTACCAAGGGTTCGGGGTGGCCGGAGCTGCCGTGGAAAGGGGGAGACGACGATGACCGGCGGCGGAGATGATCGGATGCTCGCGGTCCGTCGGTCACAGGCTGACTCCGAGGCTCTAATCACTCTAGGTCGACTCAAGGAGCTCCTGCGCAGGTGATCCAGACGTTAAGAGAGCTCAGGATGCAACGGAGGGGAGGATTTGAGGCGGCGGAGCGGATTACCGGCGGTGGGTCGTGGCTCAATTCCGGCGGGCGCAAGAGCGTGACGACGTGAGCAAGGGCTCGTGAACCGACCTTGTACTGGGGCGGAGCTCCTGCGGGGTCTGGTCGGGGCTGGATTGCAGCGGAGCGGCGTGCCCGCGGCGGCGGGGCTCGGCTCCAAGCAGAGGCAAGACAGCGGCCGCGTCTAGGGTTCGGGTGGTGCTGTTGGAAGAGATGGGTTCAAGGGGTGGCGCAAGGAGATAAGAGGGGCAGGGCCAGGGGTCTCGGGTAGGGCTGCGGCGAGGAAGAGCCGGAGATCTCGGCCGTGCGGCGGCGCGGCCGTTGCGGGGAGAAGTTGCGGGAGGAGGGAGATGACAGGTGGGACCGGCCGAGCAGCGAGAGAAGGGAGAGAAGGCGCGCGAGCGGGCTGGGGAAAGGGAAGTGGGCCGGCACGCGGGCCCGGGTGACAACGAGAGAAGGGGGAGGGAGAGGAGCGCACGGGGGGCCGCTGAGAGAGGAGTGGGCCGGCGCGGCCCACGCGGGGGAAGAGAGGAAGGAGGGGGGTGTGCTGGGCCTCGGGCGGCTTTGGGCCGTGGAAAGAAAGAGAGGAAGAGGGGGTGCTGGCCCATGCGGGAGAGAGGGGAGGAAAGAGAGCTGGGCTGGGCCAAGACTTTGAGTTGGGCTGCCTTCTTTTGTTCTCTTTCCTTTTCTTCTTTTGTTTTTCTAACTCACTAATTCAAACCATTCTATTTGAATTCAAATACAATTTGAATTCAAACCTATACACTCAACACAAATAAAACAATACACCAGCATGAATGCACAATCAAGTTGATCTTATAATTAATTTTTATTTTCTTGTGTTATAAAATTACTTTAAATGCCACAAAAATTAAAGAAAAACCTGGAAAATTTATTTAAACCCAAATAAATTCATTAACATTAAGGGAAATTACATTAGGGTGTTACAAACCTACCCCCCTTACAGGAATCTCGTCCCGAGATTCGAATAGGCTAGCTAGCAAAGAGATCAGGATACGTCTCTCTCAGATCATCTTCTCGCTCCCAAGTAGCCTCATCCTCCGTGTGATGACTCCACTGCACACGGCACATCCTGATCTTCTTGTTTCTAGTAACTCTCTCGGATGTTTCCAGAATCTTTACCGGATGCTCGACGTAGGTCAGATCCTCCTGCACATCCAACCCTTCTATCGGTGCTTGCTCTTCTGGCACTCTCAAGCACTTCTTCAGCTGAGACACGTGGAACACATCGTGCACTCCCGAGAGATTGAGAGGCAACTCCAACCGATATGCCACCTCACCTTTCCGTTCCAACACCTTGAACGGACCAATGTATCGAGGAGCTAGCTTCCCTCGTACATTAAACCTGCGGATTCCCCTCATCGGCGAGACCTTCAGGTACACGTGATCACCTACTGCAAAGGTCAAATCTCGGCGACGAACATCCGCATAACTCTTCTGACGAGTCTGAGCGACCCTCAGATTCTCTCGCACCTGCTGTACCAGCTGTTCGGCCTCCTCAACAATATCCGGACCAAACACCTGCCTCTCACCAATCTGATCCCAATACAGCGGTGTTCTACACTTTCGACCATACAGGGCCTCGAAAGGAGACTTCTTCAGACTGGCCTGATAATTGTTGTTATACGAGAACTCTGCATACGGCAGGCATTTATCCCAGCTGGTACCATACTGAATAGCACAGGCTCGCAGCATATCCTCCAACACTTGGTTGGTCCTTTCTGTCTGCCCATCTGTCTGAGGATGATAAGCAGTACTGAAGCGCAGCTTCGTATCCAACGAATCATGCAACTGCTCCCAGAACCGTGAAGTGAACTGAGATCCTCGATCAGATATAATCTTCTTAGGAACACCATGCAGACAGACAATCCTGGAGATGTACAACTCCGCGAGTCTAGCACCGGAGTAAGTAGTGTTCACCGGAATGAAGTGGGCAACCTTCGTCAACCGATCCACTACTACCCATATGGAGTTGTACCCTTTCTGAGTACGAGGCAAGCCAACAATGAAGTCCATGGTGATCTCCTCCCATTTCCACTCTGGAATCTTCAATGGCTGCAATAGACCTGCTGGTCTCTGATGCTCTGCCTTGACACGCTGACAAGTGTCACAGATGGCCACGTACTCCGCAACGGAACGCTTCATTCCATACCACCAGAATCTTTCCTTTAGGTCGTAATACATCTTCGTGCTTCCTGGATGGATAGAATATGCTGTATCATGGGCCTCACTCAGAATCAGCTTCCTGAGACCTGCCACATCCGGCACACATATACGACCCTTGTACCACAAGGTACCCTGATCATCCTCTCTGAAATGAGAAGCCTTGCCAATCTTGAGCAACTCACGAATCTCCTGCAGCTTCTTATCTTCCTTCTGATGCTGCCTGATCTCTGCCTCTAGAGTGGGTTCCGCCTCGAACGATGTACCCGAGGTGTGATGCAAGAAACCCAGACTCAACTGCTCAAACTCCTCGCATAACTCTTGAGGCATCTGAAAAGCCACAGCCATGTTAACATAACTCTTCCTGCTCAGAGCATCTGCTACAACATTGGCCTTGCCCGGATGATAGTGAATCTCCAGGTCATAATCCTTGACCAACTCTAGCCATCTCCTCTGTCGCATGTTCAGCTCACTCTGAGTGAAAATATACTTGAGGCTCTTGTGATCGGTGTAAATATCACACCTCTGCCCAAACAAGTAATGCCTCCATATCTTCAGAGCACGCACAACTGCGGCTAACTCCAGATCATGAGTGGGATAATTCAGCTCGTGCCGGCGCAACTGCCGCGAAGCATAGGCTATCACTCTGCCTTCCTGCTTCAGAACGCAACCAAGACCATCCCTCGAAGCATCACAATACACTGTGAACCTCTTGCTCTGGTCGGGCAGAGTAAGGACTGGCGCCGTAGTCAACCTCTTCTTCAGCTCCTCGAAGGCACTCTGACGCTCATCAGTCCAAGAGAAATCCACACCCTTCTCCAGCAAGGAAGTCAAAGGCTTCGCAATCTTGGAGAAATTCTCGATGAACCTCCGATAATAACCTGCTAAGCCCAGAAAAGAGCGGACTTCCTTCACCGTCTGTGGTACAACCCAGTCAAGCACATCCTTCACCTTCCCGGGGTCCACAGCAATACCTCCCTTGGAGATAACATGACCGAGGAAAGGAACCTCGTCAATCCAGAACTCGCACTTGCTGAGCTTGGCATACAACTTGTGCTCTCTGAGCCTCTGTAACACGAGCCTCAGATGCTTCTCATGCTCTGCTTCTGACTTGGAATATATCAGGATATCATCAATGAATATCACCACAAAGGTGTCCAGATAATCCATGAAAACCTTGTTCATCAGATGCATGAAGAAAGCCGGGGCATTGGTCAAGCCAAAGGACATGACCGTATACTCGTATAGCCCATACTTGCAGGTGAATGCCGTCTTCTGAATATCCTCGGAACAAATCTTCAGCTGATGATAACCCGAACGCAAATCAATCTTCGAGAAAACACAAGCACCCTGAAGCTGATCAAAGAGATCCTCAATACGGGGCAATGGATGCTTGTTCTTGATAGTGACTGCATTCAGATCCCGATAATCGACGCACATCCTCTTCGCGCCATCCTTCTTCTCTACAAGCAATACAGGAAAAGCCCAAGGAGAGAAACTGCGACGGATATAACCCTTAGCTAGCAACTCGTCGACAGTCTTCTTAACCTCCTCATGCTCGACATGTGCCATACGATAGGGCCGCTTAGCAATAGGAGCTGTGCCAGGCAAGAGATCAATAGAAAACTCAATGTCGCGATCAGGCGGCATACCTGGCAAATCATCCGGAAAGACATCCGGGAATTCAGACACCACGCGAATACCATCCGTGGGTCTAGCCTCCATCTGATGAAGAAATCCAGAAGGCTCTGTAGCTCCAACAGTGACCTCCTGACCATCCGGTGCTGACAGAAGAACCGTCCTCTGAGCACAATCTATCCGGACTCCCCACTTAGCAAGAGTCTCCATCCCAAGGATCACATCAATGCCCTTGGAGTCAAGCACCATCAGATTCGCACTGAAATCTACCCCCCTTATGGCCACACTGACTCTGGGACAGAAGACATGAGACCTCAACTGTCCTCCCGGTGAAGATACTAACATGCACCTCTTTAATGTGCTAGTAGGAATACCATGATGCTCAACAAAAGACTGGGTGATGAAAGAATGTGTAGCACCAGTATCAAAAAGCACTGTAGCAGGATGGGCATTAACCATGAACGTACCAATAACCACGTTAGGAGCCTCGGCCGCTGACTCGGCCGTCACGTGGTTCACCTGAAAGTGCATCTAGGCCTAATGACCTATTTTGGTGATTAATAACAACCTAAATGAGTATCTAATGTTTCAATTGAGTATAATGAGCAGGGGTCAAAGAAACCAAAAAGGAGAAAAGAAAAGGAGTGAATCTTGACGATTATTCAAAATTGGAGAACGGTACCGGATCAAGAAAAGAGTTGCAAGTGGAGAAATTTATTTATTTTATATTTTCTTGAGTTTAGGTATACCGTACTATCAAGGGGGATGTGGAAAGTGTGTGGAAGAACATAAATAAACCAAATCCGGAACCCATGCCTTGAACAGAAAGTTGCAAACCCGAGTGTTCCTGGCGGACAGTCCGCCAGGCCTGGCGGACAGTCCGCCAGGACACTAAAAACAGCCTAACGGCTAGTTTTTAGAGAGGCTCTATATATACCCCTTCGACCCCAACGGAAAAATCTCTGAGTCCAACCGCATAAACTGAGCCTCAAGCACATTCTAAGCACTCCAAAGCTTCCCAAAGTGAAACCCTAGCTTCCCCACTCCAAATCTTTGGTCTAGGGTTTGATTTGAGCAAGATCCAAGCAAGATTCAAGCTTTCCCCAAGAGATTCACCTCTCTTGGGCATCTCTTGGCATTCTCCAACACTTTCCACATCTATTACTCTTGGAGCTTGGCTCCTAGACGGTTAGAGGTGCTCAAGAACAACCAACTCGTGGTGTGGTTGGATTGAGAAGTTTGTATTACCCTTGTTGCTAGTGAAAAGCTCAAGTTTGACCTTTGTGGTTGCTTGAGAGAGGAAAGGGTTGAGAGGAACCCGGTCCTTTGTGGACTTCTCAACGGGGACGTAGAATCCTTGAGTGGATTCGAACCTCGGGTGAAAAATCTTGTGTCTCTTGTGTTTAATTTCATCACTTCATCTCTTGCACATTTGTTATACTTGTTCTTTGTACCTTCGTGTAGTATTCTTGCCCGATCTATTTGTATACTTATCTTGTGCTAGATTGCTTCCGCATTTAGTGTTCCTAACTTGTTTTAGAGCATTTCTATTCAAGTAGATTTTGTATACAAGTTTTAGTTTTTGAACGGTTACATTTCTTACCCGAGACGTCCCAGCGGACATTGGAAGTGCCCAGCGGACAGTCCCAGCGGACGGTCCGCCAGGCAGCCTCGGACTGAATTCTTGTGTGCAGATTTTAAGCAACGATCGCCTATTCACCCCCCCTCTAGGCGTACTTTCAAGTGGTATCAGAGCGTGGTTCCTCAAATTTGAGTCTAACAACTCGAGGAGATCATGGCCGGAGAAGATTCACACAAGAGTCTTGAGAAGAAAAAGGGCAAAGAAGGTGAGATGCACAAGGAAGATGACAACGCCAAGTTTGATGTATCCGATTGCTCCAAGAAGAGTGGAGATCACAAGAAAAAGAGTAAGAGCAAAAGCAAGAGCAAGAGGATAGTGATTGAGTCATCCTCATCCTCAACATCAAGTAGTGATGAAGGGTCCATCTACATCAAGAGAAGGAAGAAGAAGAAATCGGTTACTTCTAACTACTCTCGCACTCCTTTCAATTATGATAACATGAGTTCCAACAACAATTTTCTTTCCGTTTCTCTTGGAAAACCCCCACACTTTGATGGAACTAACTACTCCCAATGGAGGACTAACATGAGATGGCACTTGTTTTCTCTTCACCCTAGTCTTTGGGAGATTGTTTGTGTAGGCATTGAGCAGCCGGATAGCGATGATGAAAGTTTTGGACCAACCATGCAACAATTATTCCACCGCAATGCTCAAGCCGCAACCATCCTCCTCTCATCCTTGAGTAGAGAGGAATTTGATAAAGTGGATGGGTTACAAAGTGCAAAAGAAATATGGGATACTCTCAAAGTGGCACATGAAGGCACCAAGACCATTCGGAAAGCAAGAATTGAGATGCTTGAAGGAGAACTTGGGAGGTTTGCCATCTTGGATGATGAAACACCCCAAGAGATGTACACAAGGCTCAAGAAGATGATCAATCAAGTGAGAAACCTTGGAAGTAAGAAGTGGACCGACCATGAAGTGGTCAAGAGGATGATTAGGGCCTTTTCGGTGAGGAACATAACCTTATGTACCATGATAAGGGAAAGCCCTAACTACAAAAGAATGACACCGGAAGAAGTTCTTGGCAAGATCATCAACCATGAGATGATGGAAAGCGAGGCCAAATATGTCAAGAGCTTGTCCAAGGGAACCTCAACCTCAAGAGGACAAGACATTGCCCTCAAGGCAAACAAGAAGGAAAAGAGCAAGAAAGTAGTGCAAGAATCCTCATCAAGTGATAATGATAGCGATAGTTCAAGTCTTGATGATGATGACATGGCTCTTCTCATGAAGAATTTCAGCAAATTGATGAGAAACCACAACTACAAGGGCAACAAGGGGCATGAGAGCTCCAAAAGAAGGACAAAAAGAAATTGCTATAATTGTGGCAAGAGTGGGCACTTCATTGCAAATTGCCCATATGAAAAGGAAGAGGACAAGGAAGAGAAGAGGAAGGACAACAAGGAGAAGAAGTACTTCACCAAGGACAAGAAGTTCTTCAAGAAGAAACAAAGTGGTGAAGCACATCTTGGCAAGGAGTGGGACTCCGATGATGAGAGCTCCAACTCGGATGAAGAAGAAGCGGCCACACTTGCCTTTAACAAGACTTCTCTCTTCCCCAACCTCAAGGATGGGAAAAACATCACTCACACTTGTCTTATGGCAAGGGGAGGTAAAAGAAAGGTAAAAGCCATCCCATGCTCTTCTCCTAAATATACTACTAGTGATGATGAAAGTACATCTAGTAGCTCTAATGAAAATGATAATGATATTGATATGATTACTATGTTCAAGAATCTAGATAAAAATGCTATTGCTAAGTTTAACGAACTCATAGAAGAGCTAAATGAGAAGAATGATATCCTTGAGAAACAAGAGAAATTGCTCATTATTGAAAAGAAAAGAAACCTTGAACGCAAGGAGATCATAACTAAGCAAGAAGAAAAATGTAAGGCCTTGGACAAGGAACTTGTGGAAAGCAAGGAGACTAACACTAGTCTCAAGAGTGCAAATGTTGCACTTCAAGATGAACTTATTTGCTTAAACAAAAGCCTTGAATTGCAATTTGACACTCTCTTGTCCAATGCCTCAACACCTCAACATGACCCATTAATTAGTCTCTCCATAGCACAATCATGCATTAGATGCAAGGATATTGATGTTGATGCTTGTGCTACTAATGTAAAGTTGATTGAAAGCTTGAAAGTTAAGATCACATCCTTGGAAGGTGAGGCACTACAAAAGAAGAAAGATCTTGAGCAAGAAAAACTCAAGTATGCAAGAGGCGCATACTTGAACTCAAGACGTCCCAACATCAAGGATGGTATTGGTTTTCAACGTGGGGAAAAGCACAATGCAAGAGTCAAGATCAACGGGCATGA
Organism: Panicum hallii; assembly: GCF_002211085.1. NCBI lineage: Eukaryota > Viridiplantae > Streptophyta > Magnoliopsida > Poales > Poaceae > Panicum > Panicum hallii. Next base: position 32,845,017 of record NC_038045.1, on the reverse strand, counting down.
ATTCCCTAAATTTGTAAAGGAAGAAGCAAGTGGGAGAATGGCTCCCGGAACTGGGCACCCGAGAGTGCCTGGCGGACAGTCCGCCAGGCCTGGCGGACAGTCCGCCAGGACCCAGCGGACGGTCCGCCAGGAACCCTCGGGTGGCAAATTTTCAGTCTTTCGCCCCACTTCTTCCAATGCATCAAAGCTTCCTACTAATCATTTTTATGACTTTAATGCATCTTATGTGATTATGAGAAACAAGTTTGGAAGAGTGTTTGCTAAATATGTTGGGCCACACCACAAGAGTCCAAAGACTTGTGTGTGGGTGCCCAAATCACTTGTGACTAATGTAAGAGGACCCAAGCAAGTTTGGGTACCTAAAAACAAAGCCTAAATTTGTTTTGCAGGGCTATGCCTCCGGTGGATCGAAGTGGATCATTGATAGTGGATGCACAAACCACATGACCGGAGAAAGAAGCATGTTTTCAACTTATGAAGAGAATGACAATCCAACCGACTTAATTTCTTTTGGTGACAATAGCCAAGGAAGAGTATTGGGTTTCGGTAACATTGCTATATCTTCCGAGCACTTCATTTCAAAAGTTTTTCTTGTTGAAACCTTGGACTACAACTTATTATCCGTATCACAACTTTGCAACATGGGCTATAATTGTATTTTTAATGATGAGGGTGTGGTCGTCTCTAGGAGAAGTGATGGTTCAATTGCGTTTAAGGGTATATTAAAGGGAAAGCTTTATGTAGTGGACTTCACTACAGATAAAGCTCAACTTGATACATGCTTAATCACAAAGTCCAACATGGGTTGGCTGTGGCACCGCCGCCTAGCCCATGTTGGTATGAAAAATCTTCACAAGCTCCTAAAAGGTGATCATGTCATTGGACTAACCAATGTTGTGTTTGAGAAAGATAGGCCTTGTGGAGCATGTCAAGCGGGAAAGCAAGTTGGATCAAGCCATCACGCCAAGAACATCATGACAACGAGTAGACCATTGGAACTACTTCACATGGACTTGTTTGGTCCTATTGCCTACATAAGCATCGGCGGTAACAAATATGGCTTAGTCATTGTTGATGATTATACACGTTTCACTTGGGTATTCTTTTTGCATGATAAGAGTGAAACACAAGGAGTTCTCAAGAAGTTCTTGAGAAGAGCTCAAAACGAGTTCAACTTAAGGATCAAGAAGATTAGAAGCGACAACGGGAGTGAGTTCAAGAACACTCAAGTAGATGACTTCTTGGATGAAGAAGGAATCAAGCATGAGTTCTCCGCTCCCTATGCACCTCAACAAAATGGGGTTGCAGAGAGGAAGAACCGCACGCTCATTGAGATGGCAAGGACAATGCTTGATGAGTACAAGACTTCCGACCGGTTTTGGGCGGAAGCGGTCAACACCGCTTGTCATGCCATCAACCGACTATATCTTCATCGTATACTAAAGAAAACTCCTTATGAGCTTCTCACCGGTAACAAACCCAATGTTTCATACTTTAGAGTTTTTGGGAGCAAATGTTATATTCTCAACAAGAAAGCTAAGAATTCTAAGTTTGCTCCTAAAGCTATGGAAGGTTTTTTACTTGGTTATGATTCAAACTCACGTGCATATCGAGTATTCAACAAAATTTCCGGATGTGTTGAAATCTCATGTGATGTGGTGTTTGATGAGACTAATGGCTCTCAAGGAGAGCAAGTTGATCTTGATGAATTAGATGATGAAGAAGCTCCAAGTGCAGCCTTAAGAAACATGTCAATTGGAGATGTACGTCCTCAAGAATCAAGCAATGACCAAGGTCAACAATCTTCAAACAAGATATCTCCTCCAACTCAAGATAGCGATCATCAAGAAGATGGCAATGATCAAGGGGGAGGTGTTGATCAAGATGAAGAAGAAAAGGATGACGAACAAGAGGAGTCAAGAAATCAAGTGCCCCATCCAAGGGTGCACCAAAGTGTTCAACGGGATCACCCCGTGGACAACATCCTTGGTGACATTGCAAAGGGAGTAACTACTCGTTCTCGTGTTGCTACTTTTTGTGAACATTACTCCTTTGTTTCTTTTCTTGAACCTCTTAAGGTGGAAGATGCTCTACAAGATGCGGATTGGGTAATGGCCATGCAAGAGGAACTCAACAACTTCAAAAGAAATGAAGTGTGGTCATTGGTGGAGCGACCTAAGCAAAATGTTGTTGGAACCAAATGGGTGTTCCGCAACAAACAAGATGAAAATGGTGTGGTGACAAGAAATAAAGCACGACTTGTGGCAAAAGGTTACTCACAAGTTGAAGGTTTGGATTTTGATCAAACTTTTGCTCCCGTAGCTAGGCTTGAGTCAATTCGTATTCTTGTTGCCTATGCTACTCACCATAATTTTAAGCTCTATCAAATGGATGTCAAAAGTGCATTCTTGAATGGCCCAATCAAGGAAGAGGTATATGTAGAGCAACCACCGGGGTTTGAGGAAGAAGCGTATCCTAACCATGTTTACAAACTCCATAAGGCGCTCTATGGGCTTAAGCAAGCTCCTAGAGCATGGTATGAATGCCTTAGGGATTTTCTCATTGAAAATGGTTTTAAAATTGGTAAAGCCGACTCTACCTTATTCACTAGAAAAGTTGGTAATGATTTATTTATTTGCCAAATATATGTTGATGACATTATATTTGGTTCTACTAACAAAGGTTGTTGTGATGAGTTTAGTCAAACAATGGTCAAACGATTTGAGATGTCTATGATGGGAGAGTTGAACTTCTTCCTAGGATTTCAAGTCAAGCAACTCAAGGAAGGGACATTCCTATGCCAAACCAAGTATACTCATGACATACTCAAGAAGTTCAACATGGAAAATGCAAAGCCAATCAAGACCCCCATGGGCACAAATGGACATCTTGATCTTGATATTGGAGGTAAATCCGTGGATCAAAAGGTATATCGATCCATGATTGGCTCACTACTTTACCTTTGTGCATCTAGGCCCGATATTATGCTTAGCGTTTGTTTATGTGCAAGATTTCAATCAAATCCTAAGGAATGCCATTTGAGAGCTGTTAAAAGAATCATGAGATATTTAGTTCATACATCTCATCTAGGTCTTTGGTATCCAAAAGGTTCAAATTTCAAACTAGTTGGCTATTCCGATGCGGATTATGCCGGATGCAAAATTGATAGGAAAAGCACATCCGGGACTTGCCAATTTTTGGGTAAATCCCTTGTATCATGGGCATCTAAGAAACAAAATTCCGTTGCTCTTTCCACGGCCGAAGCGGAGTATGTTGCAGCCGCACATTGTTGTGCTCAACTTTTGTGGATGCGACAAACTCTAAAGGATTACGGTTACACCTTGAATCGTATTCCACTCCTATGTGACAATGAGAGTGCCATTAAAATAGCCGAAAATCCTTGTGAGCATTCTAGAACCAAACACATAGATATCCGGCATCATTTCTTGAGAGATCACAATCTTAAAGGAGACATAGAGATCTCTCATGTGAGAACAAACGACCAAGTTGCCGACATCTTCACCAAACCCTTAGATGAGAAAAGATTTTGTGCATTAAGGAATGAGCTAAACATCATTGATTCAAGAAATTTGGAATGAAGTGTTGCACACCTGCTTGTCTAATGGCAAACCTTCTAACAACAAAATGACTTTCAAAACATTGTATGCCTTGTTTGTGAAAATATTGGATTCTCTTGATCGTTTGGATCAAATTGGTTAACGTGGTCATTTTTATATGATGTTCTCTTGAAAAACCATGTATTATATCCCAAATGTCCTACATCATATACATCCAATATACTCTCTAAGTTATTTGAATAATTGGATATGTTACATGAGATAGGAATGTTGCTGGCTGAGGGCTCCTGGCGGACAGTCCGCCAGGAGGCTTCGGGTCCAGTCAACCGAGCTGACCGATTTCTTGTATCTCTCGTGATTCTCTTGTGGGCCCTTTGTCTCTTATCCGGGGTAAGGTGCTGAGTGGGAACATTATGACATAGGTAATGATGTGGATGATGAGTGATTGCTGCTCCTAGCTTCCATTTGTCTTTTCTCTTTTTGGTGCTTGATGCCAAAGGGGGAGAAAAGATTGTATCCTAGCATGTGTTCTTAGAGTCACGGTGAGCTTGAGTGCCGTCAAAAACTTATTTGCATATTTGGATGTATGTGAGACTATGTGTTTATTGTTTATCTCGTATTTGAACTAAGTTTGTTTGTAATAACTTATTTATGGATGATGCTATGCTATGATTGTGAACTTATTGCTCATCCTTGTTCATCTAATCTTGGTTATATCTCATCATGGTGCTATAACCTTATTTGTTATGCTCATTATGAAATGGAGTTCATGAATATCATGTGGATGCATGGATTGAGGGGGAGCTCATCACATATATATTTCCTCAAGCTCTATTGAATTCATTGTTTTTATTAGTTCATTTGGGTTGTCATCAATCACCAAAAAGGGGGAGATTGAAAGTGCATCTAGGCCTAATGACCTATTTTGGTGATTAATAACAACCTAAATGAGTATCTAATGTTTCAATTGAGTATAATGAGCAGGGGTCAAAGAAACCAAAAAGGAGAAAAGAAAAGGAGTGAATCTTGACGATTATTCAAAATTGGAGAACGGTACCGGATCAAGAAAAGAGTTGCAAGTGGAGAAATTTATTTATTTTATATTTTCTTGAGTTTAGGTATACCGTACTATCAAGGGGGATGTGGAAAGTGTGTGGAAGAACATAAATAAACCAAATCCGGAACCCATGCCTTGAACAGAAAGTTGCAAACCCGAGTGTTCCTGGCGGACAGTCCGCCAGGCCTGGCGGACAGTCCGCCAGGACACTAAAAACAGCCTAACGGCTAGTTTTTAGAGAGGCTCTATATATACCCCTTCGACCCCAACGGAAAAATCTCTGAGTCCAACCGCATAAACTGAGCCTCAAGCACATTCTAAGCACTCCAAAGCTTCCCAAAGTGAAACCCTAGCTTCCCCACTCCAAATCTTTGGTCTAGGGTTTGATTTGAGCAAGATCCAAGCAAGATTCAAGCTTTCCCCAAGAGATTCACCTCTCTTGGGCATCTCTTGGCATTCTCCAACACTTTCCACATCTATTACTCTTGGAGCTTGGCTCCTAGACGGTTAGAGGTGCTCAAGAACAACCAACTCGTGGTGTGGTTGGATTGAGAAGTTTGTATTACCCTTGTTGCTAGTGAAAAGCTCAAGTTTGACCTTTGTGGTTGCTTGAGAGAGGAAAGGGTTGAGAGGAACCCGGTCCTTTGTGGACTTCTCAACGGGGACGTAGAATCCTTGAGTGGATTCGAACCTCGGGTGAAAAATCTTGTGTCTCTTGTGTTTAATTTCATCACTTCATCTCTTGCACATTTGTTATACTTGTTCTTTGTACCTTCGTGTAGTATTCTTGCCCGATCTATTTGTATACTTATCTTGTGCTAGATTGCTTCCGCATTTAGTGTTCCTAACTTGTTTTAGAGCATTTCTATTCAAGTAGATTTTGTATACAAGTTTTAGTTTTTGAACGGTTACATTTCTTACCCGAGACGTCCCAGCGGACATTGGAAGTGCCCAGCGGACAGTCCCAGCGGACGGTCCGCCAGGCAGCCTCGGACTGAATTCTTGTGTGCAGATTTTAAGCAACGATCGCCTATTCACCCCCCCTCTAGGCGTACTTTCATCACCCTGCCCTGAGCTGGGGCCTTGGGCTGAGCTGCACGCCCTTGCTGTCCTGCCTGCGCCTTCCGAGGGCAGACGTTGGCATAGTGCCCTGGCTCGCCGCAGTGGAAGCACACTCGAGGAAGTGCCGGAGCCTGCTGCCCAGGAGGAGGAGTGGGCGCTCCCTGCCTCTGAGCTGGTGGAGCCGGAGGCGCTGGAAGCCTCTGACCCTGTCCCACCTGCTGCTGCTACTGAGGACGAGGCGGAAACTGCTGCCGCTGCTGGTACTGCTGGGGCGGCCTCTGCTGCTGCTGTGGAGGGTACTGGTAGCGGGGACGGGTGTTGCTGCCCGAAGAGGATGGAGCCATCTTCCTCTTCTTGTCCTCAATCTCCCGGCGCTTACGCTCGGTGTTGAGGGCCGCATCAACCAGCTGGTTAAAGTTGTCGAAGCGGTGGTTCAGCAGCGCATACTGGATGTAATCATCCAGTCCCTCCTTGAAGTACTCCTGCTTGTCGCTATCACGAGCGACGTCAGCAGGGGCGTAGCGGGCAAGCTGAAGGAAACGGTCACGATACTCCGTCACTGTCATCGGTCCCTGAAATAACGAACACAGATAACAAGGATAGAAATCGCTCAATGGTCAGGTTTTATGAAAGAAGTCAAGGATAGATCAAGCTTCAAAGAAATGGTAAGGAATTTCCGTTAAATTTTACCTGCTTAAGGGCACGGAACTCCTTCTGCTTCATCTTCATGATGCCCTCAGGAATGTGATGGTTCCTGAAACGCTCACGGAACTGGTCCCACGTGAGAACCTCACGATCCCGAGCTGGGTAGGACTCCCACCAGTCAAGAGTGGAGCCTCGCAGCTGCCCGGCTGCGTAAAGGACTCGCTCACGGTCGTCGCACTGCGCAACAACCAACTGGTGCTCCACCGAGCGAAGCCAGTCGTCCGCCTGGAGTGGGTCCGTGGCGTGAGAGAAGGTCGGAGGATGACCTCTCAGGAAGTCCGCACGCCTGTCACGGGGCTGAGGCGGCGGAGGAGGCGGTGGCTGAGCATGGATCTGCTGCAGAGCCTGAACGGTGTTGTTCAGAGTAGCCATCATCTGCATCTGGAGCTGGAAGAACTGCTCCGGGGTCAGTGGTGGCGGCATCGGCAGCGGCTGACCGGTACTCTGGTTGTTCTGCTCCTGCTGGTCAGAACCAGAACCGGTGCGCCTGGTGTTCACCATCTGATTGCAACAAAGGAAATTTATGAGAATAAGATATGGTGCCGCTGAGGAGATGAAACTTCGATAGGATATAACAGAGAGAAAGGAATATAGGTTTTACCCCCAACGATCTAAATCAAATTTTATTATTTAGTTCAAGTGGGGTTAGGATCAATTTGCATGAACAAGCTTAACTACTAGACTATGCAATCAACCAAAAATCCAAATCAAACATTTGCACAATAACAAACATTCAATATTCACAACTTAGTCGAGTTTTCCACACTACTCGACTAACACACTCGTTCTAGCGTATTTTCATCGGGGCAACCTAAACTTATAGCTTATAAGATTAGGCGACTCAGGCCAACGTCTACGGAAAGTTCAAGCTACTTCTCAGAAAAGACGGGAAAACAGCAAATCGAGAGCTTAAGACTCAAGGAATAGAAGCAGAAACATGATGGTTGAGGATTTGCGGAGGCAAGCAAGAGAAAAGAAGCCCTAAACTCGACCAATTCTACCTAGGCTTCGTCCTACAGTCGACACGGCTCTGATACCAATCTGTCACACCCGATTTATAAGAACATAAATCGAGCAATCATATATGCGCCAGGATCAAGTCACGCATATATACAATAGATTATCAAGATATCACAACACATGTCACGAATAAAAGCGTATAAATTAATAAATAAATATCTTTATTACAACTGAATCAAGAATCAGTTCAAGGAATGCGGAAGCGTAAAATGAATACATGAAGAGCTGGGCGCCACAGGGACGTCGACTGGGAGACAAACGCCTAGAAGTCGTCGAAGCCGCTGACGTAATCCTCCACGTTGCCGGGCACTGAGCAGCAGTCGAAGATATCCGAAATAGAACAGAAGAGTAGAGAGGCAAGTGTGAGTACAAACTCGTACTCAACAAGTATAACACAAACTATGAGGCTCTAGGCTAGCTGACTCAACTGCATTAGCTTTTAATCTTGGCAAATTTTATTTAAGCTAATTACTTCAAGTGGATGAGTTACCATAAACCCAAATTGCATAAGAAATTAATCAATATTAATTAAGAACTACTGAGAACCATCCAAACCAAAACCACCCGGGGAATCTCCCTAACCAAAGGTTGATAACCCCACTAATCAGACGGAGGATCTGGGCCGCTCATGACTGTGAGCACAGCTGATATATCAGTTTTACACTCTCGAGAGGTTGCACAACTTTACCCACAAGTCGTGAGCTACGCTAGTGGTTCATCACACTTCCTTAGGTGAGATGGCTAGCAAGCACACTACGAGACCGTTACAAAGGATCACGTTGGTAAGGTGTAACCGCTAAGGATTCTGGATCAACGACGATGGGGCCCACCTCCGGGGGTACAAGACACACAGCACAGACCAAGCCGGAGGAGCAGGGACCATTGAAGCTTACCACCCCTCTTGCCCACGCAGGTAAGTTACTCCCAAACCAAAATGACCTAATTAGTAAGTCAAGACCGTCCCATTACAGTCTTGTGGTTGCGCGGTTGTCCCAGGTTGTCGCTCTATGAACCGGTCCTTATGGAGAGTGGCCAACCAAGCACTAAGCACCGTGCTGGCCCCCTAAACCATGTTTCTACAAAAACATATTTTTAAGGACGCACAAACCACTCAAGCACACAGCACAGAGGGTCGGCTCCAGAATTAAGTTGCATAAGATCATTAATCAAATTAATTAAAAAGGACCAAGATTTGTTATAACGCAGCAACCTAACACAACTAACCAAAATGCAACCCCAAGGATATATATAAAGGATATAAAGGTGGCTAGGAAGTACTTATAGGTATACAGTATTAAAATGCGGTATGAAATTGTATTAAAAGTGATAGGAGGTTCGTGTTATACTTGCCTTCCTCGTACTCTCCTGGCTGCTGCTCGAACTGCTCGGAAGACGGCTGCTCCTGGTACTGCTCCGGTGGCTCGACGTCTATTCACGATCATAACAGCAATACATGGGCCACACATGCACACACATGCAAACAATAACAAAATATAAGAAAAATAGTACACCAATACAATAAAACAGCACACAAAACTAGCCTAGAACTAATCTACGCATTACAACGATCGCGTGGATATAAAGAACGCTTAAAACGGAGCTAAAACGCGAAAACTACGCTTAAAACCAAAATCCAGGGACCTATTTGCGAGAAAAACAGGAAACCAGGGGCTTCTGGACAAAAACCGAGGACTTAAACGTAATTAAACCCTAGACTTAGGGGCTAGCGCGAGAAAAACCCAAGATGTGGACCGCGGGTTCAAATTCCAGAGAAGCCAGGGGCCGAAGAGGAGGCTTACCAAGGGTTCGGGGTGGCCGGAGCTGCCGTGGAAAGGGGGAGACGACGATGACCGGCGGCGGAGATGATCGGATGCTCGCGGTCCGTCGGTCACAGGCTGACTCCGAGGCTCTAATCACTCTAGGTCGACTCAAGGAGCTCCTGCGCAGGTGATCCAGAAGTTAAGAGAGCTCAGGATGCAACGGAGGGGAGGATTTGAGGCGGCGGAGCGGATTACCGGCGGTGGGTCGTGGCTCAATTCCGGCGGGCGCAAGAGCGTGACGACGTGAGCAAGGGCTCGTGAACCGACCTTGTACTGGGGCGGAGCTCCTGCGGGGTCTGGTCGGGGCTGGATTGCAGCGGAGCGGCGTGCCCGCGGCGGCGGGGCTCGGCTCCAAGCAGAGGCAAGACAGCGGCCGCGTCTAGGGTTCGGGCGGTGCTATTGGAAGAGATGGGTTCAAGGGGTGGCGCAAGGAGATAAGAGGGGCAGGGCCAGGGGTCTCGGGTAGGGCTGCGGCGAGGAAGAGCCGGAGATCTCGGCCGTGCGGCGGCGCGGCCGTTGCGGGGAGAAGTTGCGGGAGGAGGGAGATGACAGGTGGGACCGGCCGAGCAGCGAGAGAAGGGAGAGAAGGCGCGCGAGCGGGCTGGGGAAAGGGAAGTGGGCCGGCACGCGGGCCCGGGTGACAACGAGAGAAGGGGGAGGGAGAGGAGCGCACGGGGGAAGAGAGGAAGGAGGGGGGTGTGCTGGGCCTCGGGCGGCTTTGGGCCGTGGAAAGAAAGAGAGGAAGAGGGGGTGCTGGCCCATGCGGGAGAGAGGGGAGGAAAGAGAGCTGGGCTGGGCCAAGACTTTGAGTTGGGCTGCCTTCTTTTGTTCTCTTTCCTTTTCTTCTTTTGTTTTTCTAACTCACTAATTCAAACCATTCTATTTGAATTCAAATACAATTTGAATTCAAACCTATACACTCAACACAAATAAAACAATGCACCAGCATGAATGCACAATCAAGTTGATCTTATAATTAATTTTTATTTTCTTGTGTTATAAAATTACTTTAAATGCCACAAAAATTAAAGAAAAACCTGGAAAATTTATTTAAACCCAAATAAATTCATTAACATTAAGGGAAATTACATTAGGGTGTTACACGTGTGGTGCCATCGAGGGGGCACGCGGCTGGGCTGCTTTGCAGCGCCTTCGGGGGGACGCGCATCCGTGCGGGTCTGCGGCTACCGAGGGAATCGGGGAGGGAGGGAACAGGGGAGGGGGCTGGGACTGGCAGGGTCATGTATGTGCAATCTAGAGTCCGACGTGTTGGAGTGGAGAGGCTGAGTGGGCTTGGTAATGGTTGTTCTTGGGCTGAAGATTATTGGGCTTTGACTGCAACGTTTGGCTCGTGAGCCAGCTCGAGCTAGCTCGCGAGCTGGCTCATTATTGTAACGAGCTAAAATACTAGCTTGGCTCGTTAAAAAATATAAACGAGCCGAGCCAAGCCGTGCTACTAATAAGTCGAGTCGAGCGAGCTGATGAGTCATAAGTTTTTCGTCCAGCCCTATCCTCAGTGTATTTGCAACGACTTCCTGTAACTCTCCTCCTAATATCTATTGCCTTCTGCATTCAAGTCGATTCCCAAACCTAGAAGCTAGGGTTCATGCCGCGATATCGAGCTACTGCAAGCTCCGCCATCCATCTGCTCCTCCGTCAATATTCCAGGTATTTCCTCAGCATCTCCACCTTTATTTCGAGATGGCGTGCAGCCCCAATGATTTTGAGACACTCCCAATTTCAGAAGAGCTAAACTGGTGGCGTTCGTCTGCTATTGTGCTCCGGCAGGGGGCGAGGCTTCCTCCTCCATCACCAGGTTCCCCATCCACCACTCAGCAGGTTCACCCCAATGGGAAGATACAAAGTGTTATTCTGCCATTATTTTGTTGTTCGTACGAGAGGGTGTTGGCCCAAATGGATCACTTTCTCATTAACCACACAGCCACAAAGGCAGTTTGGGTACATATATAGGCAGCCAACCAAGAGGTAGCTTGGTGGCTAAGCAAAGTGGTAAAATAGGAATAGTAAAATAGGAATAAAAGCTAATAGAGCTACTAGACTTAACTATCAATCTCCTACTAAGTCTAGCAGCTTTTACATAGAAATGAAAGCATAATTGGTGATAAAGTGCACGTAGGCACGAACCACCGACAGGACAAAGTGCTCACAGGCACTAACAACTAAAAGCCTTTATTCCATGATCTTCCTCTAGGTCTTGAGAGGAAGCTTGTGCAGCGTCTGAACCATCCAAATCCTGGAGCGGAGTTCCTAGAACTTGATCCGCCCAAGGACTTCACCACGAGGCTCCCAAGTCCGGTTCTCCTGCTTCATTGCGACACACCATGCCGTGTGTTCCCCCTCCTCAACGAAGGAGCAGGGCTCACCGTCGTCGTATGCGTTGACATGGCCCTTGTCATTGGAGAGCAGCGAGGCGAACCACCTTAGGGGTTGTTAAACCCATGGCCACGGGATTGCGGACATAGGTACATATTCTAGGATAAGGGATGGAACATGGCCTATGCTCCACATCAGTCGTAACTACTCGTACTATAGTAGAACTACTCGTACCGTAGTAGGACTAATCAGAACAGAAGCAAACTACCCGAACAGTACTCGGGTAGGACTCCTGAGCTCGTATCTGGCTAGGATTTCCATGTAACCTTGTTCCCCCAAACTATATAAGGGCGAGCAGGGACCCCCTCCAAACAATATCACCCCGATCAACACCTAAGGGCAATACAAATCACACACAAGACGTAGGGTATTACACTCGCGGTGGCCCGAACCTGTCTAAACTTGATGTAGGGTATTACGCTCTCGGCGGCCCAAACCTGTCCAAACTTTGTGTTCCTTGCACCTTCGAGTTCATGATCTCGGCGACACCCCACCTCACCATCTCGAGGGTATCCCTCAATGGGCGTGGCGGTAAAACACCGACAGCTGGCGTGCCAGGTAGAGGTGTTCATCGAGCATCCACCAGAGAACTTGATGGCATCTTTCAGCTTCACCAGCACCGTGCTCGATGAGGGCACAACGTTCATTTTTGACTCCTGGATCTGTGTCGCCACCGGCTTGGATGGTTTCAACGGCCACCTAGCTGACTCCAGAAAACTAGAGGCTTCTTTAGCAAATCGATGCAGCAACCTCGACAAGTTCGTCGATAACCTCAACGAGTTGCTGCTCCCCGACCATGCCGGAGAGATCGAGAGGATGTCCATTTTCAACGCGACTTCAACCCGTGCTGCACCAGAACTAGTCGGATCGGACTCAAACCGATCTGAGGAGGCTACACAGTTTGAGTCCCTCTTCGACTTTGAGGAGGACTTAGATCGTCTGCTTAAACTCGAGGATGAAGGAGCCACCGCCTGTCGGGGGGGGGGGGGGGCCCGTCTTCGACAACCACTCGGACTCCAATGATGACCCCAAATCCTTTTCGGGTAGTCATCTCGGTTTGACCATAACATCTACGCCGCAAGGCCGGTTCGTGTATTGGAATGGCTTGGAGCCCTCTGAACTACTCGAATACGACTCCCGTCTTATGGCCTTCATGCAGGAACTGCCTTTTCAGGAAGGCAAACCCCTCTCTCGCATCTCTGAGGAGGGAGAGGGCAACACAGAACTAGTTGAGTACAGCCACACGGCTGAGAGCTTGCCGGATCATCAAGTCTACATGGCTTCCCTTCGCAATGCGGATAACGATGAGCCGGGTCCCGAGTACGACGCCGAACTACTCGCGGACGTATCTGCCAACGAACGTATGGTGGACGCCCCTCTGGGCGAGAATGAGGAGTACAGAAGGATCCATCGGTTGAAGAACGCCAAGCGTGCCAAGCGCAGGCAGAACACGGAAAACTGCGCATGCAACCCACTATACCAGAGGAACCTCAACAACACTTTCTCAGCAGCTGAAGATCGGGAGTATCGCGCCCTGATTGGCGCCATTGCAGAAGCAATGCTCCTAGCTCAACAACTACCACCAAAACCCTAGATACAAAGGCTGCAATATCTAACCTAGCGCGCGCTCGTGCAACTCGATGGGCAACACCCAATGTCCTCAACTCGGAACATGCCCTCGAGATCTGAGCACCATGGTGACTCTGCGCAGGTTAGTCGCACCCCTGAAAGAGGTTTCGCATCTGGGGGGAACGACAATCGCCAGCGCAACCAGGACAATCCAGTCGGCCACGGCAAACGCCAGGGCCAGCAGTCCACACGTGGCAACATTGAACAAGAGGTGCAAAAACTGAGGCGCCCACCCTGCAGCCAGCATGACCCAAGGCCTCAGGGCGAAGCTCCACCCGAGGCCAACCTTCAGGACGCTCCCATGATTGAGCTAAGGCAAAAGATCAACAACGATCGTGACATGCGCGCATCATTGAGGCAAGGAGAAGGAACCGACCTGACAAATATCACAACACCGTTGATAGTGACCACTTCCCCGCGTTCACCTCGAACATCACCGACCAGTCCTACCCCAAGGACCTCAAACCAGCCGGCATCCCCAAGTACGACAACAAGCAAGACCCACCCCACTGGATTCGTTGCTACTCGATCACAATCGAGGTATTTGGCGGATCCAACTCCACCAAGGCACTCTACTTCCCAGTAGCCTTGGCATCCGCACCCCTCACTTGGCTCGAAAGCCTTAAACCAAACTCCATGCGAGCAGGCACTCGACATGCTTGTCCTAGGTTATGCAGGAGTTGAACGAGACCTTGAGATCCTACACCCGGCGTTTCTTCGAGATGCGAGCCACCATCGCTAACATCACCGATGAGGACGTCATCCCCTGCTTCCAGAATGGTCTCTTCTCGAAGCACACCTACCACGACTTCGGGCGCAACTGCCTAACTACTGCCGTGGAACTGCGTGACATGATGGCTCAGTGGGCTGACTAGGAGAACGAGGAGAACGATCGCTTTCCTAAGCGCGACAATGACAAGCAGGGCAACCGCAACAACCACTTTGACAAAGGCCAGCGGAACAACTCGGGGAATCCTTAAAAACGCAAGCCAGACCAAGAAGTCGCGGTTGTTGAGCGCAATCCATGGGGCAAGAAGTCAGGGAACAATCAAGCACAGTTTGAAAAATTCCTGCACAAATGCTCTTCGAGCGCGTCAGCCTTCGCAAGTCACTCAATGCTCCACTCCTTCCTCAAGACGGAAAGCGGAAGGATTAGGGGGACAACGACGAGGGCGTGTAACACCCTAATTTTCAAAATAGAAATCTAAATAAATTTTGCCAGATTCTTTTTAGGATCCATAAGGTTTTTATTCAAATTATAAAAAGAAAATAAAAAGGAAATATAGGTCTTGTGCATTTCATGCTGCATTGCATTGTTCTATTGCTTGTCTTCCATTTGAATTTAAATTTCAAATTCAAATTCAAATACATTTGAATGTTTTTCTGTTTCTTCCCCTCTTTCTCTTTTGGCCCGGCCCACTCTCTCTTTTTCCCCTCTCTCCCCTTCCTCCCGCAAGGCCCGGCCCAGCAGCCTTTTCTTTTTTTGCTCTCCACCGCATGGCCCAACCTAGCCTGGCCTACCCTTTCCCCTTCCTTTCCTCCTGCATGGCCCAGCCCAGCCGGCTGCTCTGCTACTCCTTTCCCCGGCCCAGCGGCCCAACCTGAGGCCCCTCTCTCCTCCCCTTCTTCTCTCTCACCGCTAGGCGGGCCCCGCCCGTCGGGGTCATCCCCGATCTCGAGCCAAACTCAGGCTCGACCCCGAGTTCGGCCGCGGCACGCCGCCTCTGCCCGTGCGGCGCCACGGGTCCGCACGTCGAGGCCCCCTTGGCCGCCCTATAAAGCCGCCGTCTCACCACTCCTCTGTTGCCGTGAGCCACTGCCGAAGTTCCGCCTTGGGGTAAGGGTCCTCGTCGGCCTGCTTTCCCCTTTCCTCTTCTCTCCCTGCTGTCGCCACCGTGCAGCGCCTCACCGCCGTCCGCCTTCCCCCATCCCTGGCGCCTCGTTCCAAGCCCCTAAACGCATTCCCCTACTCGCTCGCTTTCGCCCAGGCCAAACCCGAGCTAAAATCGTGGCAGGAATCGCGCGCGATTCCCCGACAAGTCCGCCACTGTGGCAGAACCGCTCGAATTATTCCGGCTCAAGTGCGCTATTGATCGCCGTTCAACTGCAATCAACTTAACGCACTTCAAACGGAACAATCCTTTGGTCTGTCGGGTCTCCGCCCGATTCCACCACGGTTTAGCAGGACCGAAGCAGGTTTAATTCACACGAAGGCGAGTTCACATCACAGAATAGCTCATCAACTTTTTAATTTACAACCATACATACATTATTACAAACCGAGTTCAACGATAAGTAAATTCATACAAACCATGTTCAAACTGACAAGCGTAACAGCTTGTCTAAACTCACAGCGGAAGAAAAAGTTTTTACGCGACTACACACGTCGCGAAGACGGACACCAAGCTTAGCCCAGGGCCTGGTGTCACTCCGGAGGGTCTGTGCCGGCCGGGGACGGGTCCCACTCCACGGACCAGCCAAAAGGAACGGACGTTGGCCACACAAGGTTGTCCGTGGGGTTCTCGTAGGTTATACCTGAAATAGATATTGGCAAGGCTGAGTATTCTAATACTCAGCAAGGCTTACCCGGGGCTGGGTATACTTAGCCCATAACTAGACTCATGAAGGCATTGCAAAGGCTCTGGGTTTATTTTCAGCTGAAAAGTAACAAAGAGTATGAACTATTTTCAAGTTTTAGCTTTCATTTTCTAGTTGAGTATTTATTCTAGATTAGCACCTATACTAAGCAAGCAAGGTAGTGATTATCATTCATCAAGATTATCTATCATTAGTTCCACTTCTTACTCAATGTGGTAAAAGGGATAAGCAATCTCAAGCTTCGTGAGAGGCGGACGATTCGAATCGAATTTAACCTTGCAAGGTACACCTAACTCACACGCTCGGAATACCAACAGGGCGTTCCAAGCAACCGTTTCCCTCATATTCCGGGTTATGGATCAGGGCCACCACAAGCGACTGCAGGACCGTACGCACACCCAATGTGTACAGGACATACGTCTGTAGCGCGGCTACAAAACCCGTATTCCTGTCTGCCTTGCAGAACGTACTCCCACACGTCGGTGCGTGTAAACATAAAATAAAAGTCGAGTGGTGGAGACAAGTCCATTTGCCGGGCCATTCGGGTACTAGGCTTACCGCTTACCATATTTCGCGTTATGTGGTTAGTACTTTCAAAAACTTAGCCACCACTACCACACATTTCGACCTTAAAGCTTTTATCAAAACAGACAGGGTAAACTTCCAGGTCATGATACAACACATGACCCTGTCCGTCATCCTTATAGTGGTTGCAGGAATGTAAACATGCAACTCCTATATCGCGCGAGTGACAGGAAATCACCCGACTTCTACCGGTCCTATTAGCGGAGCATCTATCCGATAAGGACTCGGGAGCATTACATTGGGTTCCTAGAATTCATGCATCTAGGGTTTCACTTCAACTCCTAGACTTAATGCAAGATATAATATAAATAAGCATAGATTGCAGTGTAAATAAAGTAATGGGATATGTCCGGGGCTTGCCTTCTAGAGTAGGGTTGAGGGCAGGAGTGTCAGAGATTTCCGAACTCGGGTTCGGAGCTTCAGTTAGTCCCTCGACGACTTGCGTTGGATCTTCTGGAAAGCCTTGGTCTTGTCCTAAGACCAGTTCGTAGTCCCCGTCGTCGAGTGTCGTTGATTCTATATGAGATGCAATAAATTAACTAAGGTGAAATTTAAATTTAAAATTTCACATTTCAAATATTATAACTCATCCAATTAACACGCAAACATGCATAAAATATAGAGGTTTTAGATTTAAAACACTATTTATAAAGATATGGTAGGGTTTATTGTAATAAAAACTAAAATATTTGCATTAAATTTGAAATGAACTAAAATTTGAATTCAAAACTTTTAAATAAAAGATTATAGAAATTTAATTATACATTAAACATTATAAAATATTACATTAGTAAATGATAAAAAATTCCAATTAGAGAAGGCTATACATTAGGTTTATTTCAAATTTGAAAGTTTCAAAATAAAAGAGGTTAAGTTTAAATCAAAGTTAAGTTTGTAGCTTTGCACAAAGTTATCTAGAGCTCATGGAATATTTATGTCAAACTTTATAAGTAATCAAGCATTGAAAATCAAAGTTATGCATAAGTTATTCCCTAATCTTAGGTTTAAAATAAAGATAAAAGTACATTGTTTCACACTAAACTTTATTAACCAAAGTTATAGAATTTGAAATCTAGTTTCTAACAGAACTAGTTTTGTCATTTTTGGATTTTTCTGTGAATTGTTACGAATTTTACAAGACAGGAAATGCTTTCACATGAAATAACAAGCATCCTTTACACATCAGTCCCTGCGTTTTACATCTAACCCCCTGGAAGGAAAACACAGGGAGCAATTGAGTCCAGGCCATGGCCGGCGGTGGGGGGGTACGGGTCCGGCCAAATTCGGCCGTAGGGGTCGCCGGCGGTGAGGGGAAAAGGGAGGGGAGCACGAGGGGGTCTTGGGCTACCTGTAGGTGGTCTCGGGAAGGCTCGGGGTGGCCGGAGTCGGGCTGTCCACGGAGGGCCGGATCGGCGGCCGGAGGCGCACAGCGGCGGGGTGATTCCGGCGTGCGGGGAAGGAAGCGGCTGGGCTGGAGAGCTGCGGTGGAGCACGGGGAAGCTACTGGTATGGTCGATTTGGGAAAGAACTGAGCGGAGGGACGAGTCCCACAGTGACCGGAGCGGGCGGCGCTAATGGGGCGGCGGCGAGGTCTGTTCACGCGCGCGGGGAGGGTCCAGGACGTCTTTTTATAGGCAAATGGAGTGGCAAAAGGGAGCACGGCAAGCGGAGCTCGGGTTCGGGGATGCTAGCGGGGAGGATGAACCTCGGAGGCGCGGCGGCGGCAGGGAACACCGGCGTGCAATGCTGGCAGCCGGGGGAGAGCGTGGCGCTCGGGTGGGGCGCCAGCAGGGGGGTGGAGCGGTGGACGAGCAGAGGGGCGACGCGTGGACAGGGGAGAGCAGGGGGATGGACGACGGCGGCCAAGGGTGAGGTACTGCGCCGGCGGCAGGAGCACCAGTGGTGCAGCGGCGCAGAACAGGGGAGCAGGGCGCAGGGAGGAAGAAGGGGATGAACTGATTTGTGGACTGATCTGTAAATTCAGAGAAAGGCAGGGACCTTACTATAAAGGACTTGCAACTTTTAAACCAGTGCTCAAATGAAGATGGTCCAAAAAGCAAAAGTGCATGGTTTTTCAAACTCTACAACTTCTCTTTAAGGTTCATCTGCATTTGAGTAATAGTTTTAGAGATAAAATAGACTTAGTAATACTTTCATATTTTATGTAAATCCATAAGTAAAGTTACTTTTACACATATACCCTATGGTAATTTCATATATATTTTTGCAATTTAACCACAGATATCACTTTTGCAAACTAACCCTTATGCTTTTTAAACTCTTACCCCATCTCCATCCATTTTGCATAAAAGGACCTTTAGTTAATATTAATTACATAAACATCCCTTCTTCCATAGCATTGCATACATAAAATACACATTTACCATACTTAAAACATATAAGCATACCAAAACTCTAATGTGTGACCAAGCTAATTACCTGAGTGTCACAGCCTTCCCCCCTAAAAAGAATCTCGTCCCGAGATTCCGAAACAGGTTAGGACAGGAAGATCAAGCTCGAAGATTGGTTTGGAAGAAATCGGGAAAGTTGTGTTGAAGATAAGATTCGGTTTCCCAGGTTGCCTCTTCCTCTGTATGATGGTTCCATTGAATCTTGTACATTTTGGTGGTCTCTCTTCTGGTACTTCTTTCTTTAGTGTCTAGGATTCTGATTGGATGCTCTGTATAGGTCAGATCTGGTTCGATTTCGATAGCTTGGGAATTGATGATTTCGGTGGGGATCTTAACACACTTTCTGAGTTGGGATACATGAAAGATGTTATGGATGGCCGCTAATTGAGGTGGAAGTTGGAGACGGTAAGCTACAGGTCCACAGATTTCAAGGATTTCAAAGGGTCCGATGTATCGAGGAGCAAGTTTCCCTTTTACACCGAATCTTTGAACACCTCGGGTGGGAGATACTCGAAGATATACGAAGTCTCTGACGTGAAACTGTAATGGTCTTCTTCGTATATCAGCGTAGCTTTTCTGGCGAGATTGGGCGACCTTTAGATTATTCTGGATAAGCCTGACTTTATCCTCTGCTTCTATAACCAGATCGGGTCCAAAAATTTTACGTTCGCCGGTTTGTGACCAACTCAAAGGAGTTCGGCATCGGCGACCGTATAATGCTTCAAATGGGGCCATCTTAATACTTGTCTGATAGCTATTATTGTAAGAGAATTCTGCTAATGACAAGTATTTATCCCAGTTTTTGTCAAATTGGAGTACACAAGCTCGGAGCATATCTTCCAGAATCTGGTTTATTCGCTCAGTTTGCCCATCCGTCTGAGGATGATAGGCAGAGCTTCGAATTAATTTAGTTCCGAGAGCATCATGAAGTTGCTCCCAAAATCTAGCGACGAATTGCGCTCCACGATCAGAAATGATCGTTTTAGGTACTCCATGAAGACGAACAATTTGATCTAAATAGATCTCGGCATACTTCTTGGCAATATACGTAGTATGCACGGGAAGGAAATGTGCAGTCTTGGTTAATCGATCAACGATTACCCAAATAGAGTCATGCCTCCGAGAAGTGTTGGGCAAGCCAACAATAAAGTCCATACTGATATCTTCCCACTTCCACGAGGGAATGGGTAGAGGTTGAAGGATACCAGCAGTCTTCAAATGACTGGCTTTGACTCTTTGGCAGATATCACATTCTGACACATATTTGGCAATCTCTCGTCTCATACGAGTCCACCAAAAGTTCTGTTTCAGATCCTGATACATCTTCGTACTGCCAGGATGTATAGAGAATTTGGACAAGTGGGCCTCGTCCATTATTTGCCTGCGGAGCCTATGGTCCTTGGGTACAACAATACGTTCGTTGAACCATAAAACCCCTTTAGGATCAACTCGGAAGCATTTATACTTCCCTTCTCCTTGCACTAGCTTCTGTTTAATGATTCTGACCCCTTTATTACGCTGTTGTGCTAGAACAATGCTATCTCTGAGTGTGGCTTCAACCAAAAGATGGTTTAAGTCACCTTGGGAAATGATCTCTAAGTTGAGCTTACTCATTTCCCAATAGAGAGTTTCGTTGAATGCTTCAATGGATAGGCAAGAACAATGTGCTTTGCGACTAAGGGCATCTGCAACGACATTTGCCTTGCCTGGATGATAATGGACCTCCAAATCATAATCTTTGATAAGTTCTAGCCAGCGTCTTTGCCTCATATTCAGATCTGCCTGGGTAAAGATATACTTGAGGCTTTTATGATCAGTATAAATGTGGCATTTCATGCCCATCAAATGATGTCTCCAGATCTTTAGGGCATGAATTACGGCTGCAAGCTCAAGATCATGAGTAGGGTAGTTCTGTTCATGAACCCTGAGTGCTCGTGATGCATATGCAATTACTCGGTTGTCTTGCATAAGTACACAACCAAGTCCAGTTCCTGATGCATCACAGTAGATGTCAAATGGTTTTGAGACATCTGGTTGAGCTAAGACTGGAGCAGTTGTAAGATGATTTCTGAGAATATGAAATGCATCTTCGCATTTTTGATCCCAGGAAAATTTTATACCTTTCTTTAGTAGTTCGGTCATAGGTTTGGCTATTCTGGAAAAGTCAGGAATAAAACGGCGATAATAGCCAGCTAGACCGAGAAAACTACGAATTTGATGGACGGAGGTCGGGGGTTTCCAATCCATCACTTCTTGTACTTTACTGGGATCGACGGATATTCCGTCACCAGAAATGGTATGGCCCAGGAATTTGACTGTATCTAGCCAAAATTCACATTTAGAGAATTTGGCATACAGGTGGTGGTCTCTTAATCGCTGAAGGATGACATGGAGATGCTTAGCATGATCTTCTGGAGTTTTAGAATAGATCAAGATGTCATCAATGAAGACCACGACAAACTTGTCGAGCTCTTGCATGAAGACGGAATTCATGAGGTACATGAAATAGGCTGGGGCATTAGTGAGACCGAACGACATGACAAGATACTCGTATAGGCCATACCGAGTGGAGAAGGCTGTTTTTGGAACATCACTGGGCCGAATCTTAATTTGGTGATAGCCGGAACGAAGATCTATTTTTGAAAACACCTTAGCTCCGGCTAGCTGATCAAAGAGGATATCAATGCGGGGTAGGGGATATTTATTTTTGATAGTCACCGCATTGAGAGGACGGTAATCCACACATAGCCTCAAGCTATTATCTTTCTTTTTCACAAATAGGGCTGGACAACCCCATGGTGATGCACTTGGACGAATGAAACCTTTGTCTAAGAGATCTTGGAGTTGGATTTTTAATTCGGCCAGCTCATTAGGAGGCATACGGTAAGGTCTCTTAGAAATAGGGGCTGTACCAGGTTGGAGTTCGATGATGAACTCAATTTCTCTGTCTGGGGGCATTCCAGGTAAGTCATCCGGAAATACATCTGGATATTCACAGACGACTGGAATGTCCTCTAGTTTGACCCCAGACGTAGCATAGGTGCATGAATGAAAGGATTTTGGTGGTGGAAGATAAAGAATGGTAGGCTCATTTTTCGGGGAACCTATCTCCACGGTTCTTGAAGGAATATCTAGAGACACATGATGTTGGGTCATCCAATTTACTCCTAAAAGAACATCTATTCCTTTTAGGTCTAGTAAGAGTAAATCTGCCTTCATCAGATTGTTACCCATCTGAATTGGTACACTTCTACAAACTTGATTTGAGGAGATATTACCACCCGGAGTTGTTATCATATAAACTCCATTAATAGGATAGATATCCAAGCCTATTTTAGTCCCACAATCCATACTGATAAAACTATGGGTGGCACCAGTATCAAAAAGAACAATAACGGGATGATAGTTGATAGAAAATGTACCCGTCATTATCGGTGCCCCTTCAGGGAGTTCGGAGAGTGTAGTGAGATTCACCCTCCCTTGTCGGACCTGCACCACTTGTCTCTTACCCTCGCCCTTGTAGTTTGGATCAGATGTTTGCCCCTGGAATGATTTCCTAGGTTGAGGGCAATCCTTAATGAAGTGGGACGGGCTTCCGCAATTGAAACAACGATTATTGTTGTTTCCTGGAGTAGCTGGCGGAAAGCTCGGCCGCAGACCTTGTTGGGGTTGTTGTCGAGTTTGGGGCAGGGGTGGTCAGTTGAATTGTGCTTGCTAGGGAGGTCGGGCTACCCATCTGCCAGGTAAATTGCCTCGAGGCGGAGCTCGAGGAGCGTTGCTTGGAACCAACCGATACCGTGGTGACTGTGGAGTTGCAGACCCTGTGGGTGCTTTTCGTTTCTTTTCCGCTCTGTGGGCGGCGATGCAATCTTCCTGAGTAATGGCCATGTTGACCAACTCATTGAAATCGTTGGCCTTCACTAAATTCAACCATTCTTTGAGCTTGGTGTTTAGGCCTCGACGGAAGCGATCACATTTGCGGGCATCAGTGTCCGCATGTGATCCCGCATACTGGCACAAGTGATTGAAAACCTGTGCATACTGTGTAACTGTACGGGTACCTTGGGTCAGACTTAAAAATTCATTGAGCTTTCGCTCAATGAGTCCTGCTGGTATATGATGTGCTCGGAATGCAGTCCGAAACTCATCCCAAATGACCACGTGTTCGGCGGGTTGCATTGCATGAAATTGATCCCACCAAAGACGTGCATGGCCTCGGAGTTGTTGGGCTGCGAAGAGCACCTTGTTCTCCTCTGAACATGGAGCTGACAGTAAAGCGAACTTGGACTCAATAGTTCGCAGCCAGGCATCTGCATCCAAAGGCTCATCGGCCTTATGGAATAATGGCGGTTGAGTGCTGAGAAAGTCCTGATAAGTGGCCGATAGAGGTTCTCCTCGGCCTCGAGGTTGCTGCTGGAAATGACCCATCTGAGCTTGTACAAGTTGATTTAGAAGCTCAGTTTGCCGGGCCATAACCTCGGCCAGGTTTGGAGGTGGCGGTGGTGGTTGCTGAGAACTACCAGGTTGTCCTGCCCGGAATCCTTCCGGGGTTCCACGAGTAGCTCCAACCATCTGAAATAAAGGAGACATCCGTTGTCAACCATAATCTTGCTCCAATTTCAGATAATATGCAATTATCAAACAGATTTGTAACGCATATGTCCCATTCAATCCACTTGTAACAGATGCACCGATATTGAATAGGATAACCCAAACTCAGGATTTGGATTGCTACATAGATATTAATATCCTTACATCTTACATCAACACACTCAAACTGTTACAAACTCTTACCTAAAAGTACATGCCACATATACCACAAGTGGCTTAATAAATAGGTAAACTACACACCACCTAAGTTACATCCAGCTACAGCAAGGAGAGTGACGTGCTAAAAGTCATCAAGGTTTCCCACTGATGATTGGCTACCAGAAGAGGAATGATGGGGACTGATGACAGGATCTCCATGCTCAGAATCAAGTTCTGAGACTCCTTCAATCTCCTCTGGATCTTCTTCTTCAGCTTCAGGTGCTGCAGGTGCAACGGGAGGAATCGGGGGCTGCTGCAATTCTTCAATCTGAGCTTGAGCATCATCCACCGCAAGGATCAGATCTTGAACTTGTGCCTGTGGAAATTCAATAACAGTATCTCGCTGAGTGATTATGTGATCACTCTCGTTGATCTGATCTTCACGATGATGGATGGTTTCATCCCGTGCCGCGATAATCTCATCCTTTTGAGTCACTAAAGACTGAAGCTGATCTACTTGAGTATTTTGTCTATCAGCTTCTCTATAGTGACCTCGGGCAATATAGACTGCTCGGCCCAACTCATGACGCAGAAGTAGATGATAATGATATTGTACATTCATAAACCGCATCATCCCTTGGAGTGCTTCCTCCGGTGGACCATCCAATCTATGACTCTCAGGGATGATTCTGAGATTCCATTCTGGCTCATCGGGGTTTGTCATGGAGAATAACCCAATGGGCTTTCCTGCAACTTCTTTTGGATGCTGAATACAGAAACGGTAGATTGCCTCTAATGCCGCTGCTTCAATAGTATCCACGATACGATAACCCATTACATTAACTTCGATGGGCGACCATTGAGAGTGAAATGGATGCTGTGGAATTGTCATTACGACATGAGCTCTATGAATCCCATCCTCCATAAACTCGACAGCATCATACTGAGGAGGCTCCGTGTAGTAAAAAGACTGCAAGGACTCCCAAAGTAGACGTGGAAAACCTTCCCAATGGAGCGCATTAGTATGAAGGTGCCCCTCCGAATCCCAGAAAACGTTAGAAGGTGTTGCCATCTGTGACCAGAATGCAAATGGTGGAACTTTTATCTTGTTAAGAGAGCACAAGATAAACAGAACAAGATAGTCAATGCTGATAACAGCAAGGATTGATAATCAGATGAAAACCTAGAATTCTATATAGGATACCCAACCTAATACTATCCTTAGAACTCCATTAGCCCATTCCAAAGACAAACAACATATCCTTCATATATGAAAATCCTTTTGTTTAACAGATTATGCATGCACGTACTACTCGTCCTCACAACCAAAACAACTGCCGAGTATCCTCGGACTTACGTGGTTAATTCCGGTGGCATAACCATACGTCTCTCACTATATATAACTAATCGATAAACCCTACGCATCCTAATAGCGTAAACGTGGTTAGTGTACCTGCAGAAGAATACACATATATATATATCTCATGAACCTTTCATGGCAGCACGACATGAAAGCGTCCCCAAACATTACTGTTCACTATAGAAACAGCATCTGTACAATTACCGCCGTACAGACAACGTTAGCATACGTTATCGAAACAACGTATTCACGGGGGGTACCGCAAAATGCGGGGGTATGAACAGCGATCGCCATACCCTGCGCCGAACCATATACTCCCAATATAATCAACCTAAGTTGGTATATTGGCAGCATCTCAAGTAGGCCACTGCTTGAGAAACAGCGTTCGGTTCGCATCACCGACGGGAAGGCCAAGCTCCCTCAGTTGGCTGAGGATCCTTACCTTCTTACCTCCGTACGTAGATGTCGTTACAGGAAGTAAGGTTGGGTTGTGCAGGAATTTAAGTTTTGACAGAAAGTAGTGCTGCAAGTCAGAACTATCTATACATATATAGATACTATTAGCCACCTGATACTTTCCCATATAAACCCCTAGGGCTTTACGTTCTAATCACCAACCTTAACGGATCCAATGTACTTTGTAAATTCATTTGTTGGCAAACTTTTATCCAGAAAACACCTTTTAAGAGCTTCTCCGGATGTAAAAGTAAACCTACAGCTCTGATACCAGCTGTGGCAGAACCGCTCGAATTATTCCAGCTCAAGTGCGCTATTGATCGCCGTTCAACTGCAATCAACTTAACGCACTTCAAACGGAACAATCCTTTGGTCTGTCGGGTCTCCGCCCGATTCAACCACGGTTCAGCAGGACCGAAGCAGGTTTACCTCGCACGAAGGCGAGTTCACATCACAGAATAGCTCATCAACTTTTTAATTTACAACCATACATACATTATTACAAACCGAGTTCAACGATAAGTAAATTCATACAAACCATGTTCAAACTGACAAGCGTAACAGCTTGTCTAAACTCACAGCGGAAGAAAAAGTTTTTACGCGACTACACACGTCGCGAAGACAGACACCAAGCTTAGCCCAGGGCCTGGTGTCACTCCGGAGGGTCTGTGCCGGCCGGGGACGGGTCCCACTCCACGGACCAGCCAAAAGGAACGGACGTTGGCCACACAAGGTTGTCCGTGGGGTTCTCGTAGGTTATACCTGAAACAGATATTGGCAAGGCTGAGTATTCTAATACTCAACAAGGCTTACCTGGGGCTGGGTATACTTAGCCCATAACTAGACTCATGAAGGCATTGCAAAGGCTCTGGGTTTATTTTCAGCTGAAAAGTAACAAAGAGTATGAACTATTTTCAAGTTTTAGCTTTCATTTTCTAGTTGAGTATTTATTCTAGATTAGCACCTATACTAAGCAAGCAAGGTAGTGATTATCATTCATCAAGATTATCTATCATTAGTTCCACTTCTTACTCAATGTGGTAAAAGGGATAAGCAATCTCAAGCTTCGTGAGAGGCGGACGATTCGAATCGAATTTAACCTTGCAAGGTACACCTAACTCACACGCTCGGAATACCAACAGGGCGTTCCAAGCAACCGTTTCCCTCATATTCCGGGTTATGGATCAGGGCCACCACAAGCGACTGCAGGACCGTACGCACACCCAATGTGTACAGGACATACGTCTGTAGCGCGGCTACAAAACCCGTATTCCTGTCTGCCTTGCAGAACGTACTCCCACACGTCGGTGCGTGTAAACATAAAATAAAAGTCGAGTGGTGGAGACAAGTCCATTTGCCGGGCCATTCGGGTACTAGGCTTACCGCTTACCATATTTCGCGGTATGTGGTTAGTACTTTTAAAAACTTAGCCACCACTACCACACATTTTGACCTTAAAGCTTTTATCAAAACAGACAGGGTAAACTTCCAGGTCATGATACAACACATGACCCTGTCCGTCATCCTTATAGTGGTTGCAGGAATGTAAACATGCAACTCCTATATCGCGCGAGTGACAGGAAATCACCCGACTTCTACCGGTCCTATTAGCGGAGCATCTATCCGATAAGGACTCGGGAGCATTACATTGGGTTCCTAGAATTCATGCATCTAGGGTTTCACTTCAACTCCTAGACTTAATGCAAGATATAATATAAATAAGCATAGATTGCAGTGTAAATAAAGTAATGGGATATGTCCGGGGCTTGCCTTCTAGAGTAGGGTTGAGGGCAGGAGTGTCAGAGATTTCCGAACTCGGGTTCGGAGCTTCAGTTAGTCCCTCGACGACTTGCGTTGGATCTTCTGGAAAGCCTTGGTCTTGTCCTAAGACCAGTTCGTAGTCCCCGTCGTCGAGTGTCGTTGATTCTATATGAGATGCAATAAATTAACTAAGGTGAAATTTAAATTTAAAATTTCACATTTCAAATATTATAACTCATCCAATTAACACGCAAACATGCATAAAATATAGAGGTTTTAGATTTAAAACACTATTTATAAAGATATGGTAGGGTTTATTGTAATAAAAACTAAAATATTTGCATTAAATTTGAAATGAACTAAAATTTGAATTCAAAACTTTTAAATAAAAGATTATAGAAATTTAATTATACATTAAACATTATAAAATATTACATTAGTAAATGATAAAAAATTCCAATTAGAGAAGGCTATACATTAGGTTTATTTCAAATTTGAAAGTTTCAAAATAAAAGAGGTTAAGTTTAAATCAAAGTTAAGTTTGTAGCTTTGCACAAAGTTATCTAGAGCTCATGGAATATTTATGTCAAACTTTATAAGTAATCAAGCATTGAAAATCAAAGTTATGCATAAGTTATTCCCTAATCTTAGGTTTAAAATAAAGATAAAAGTACATTGTTTCACACTAAACTTTATTAACCAAAGTTATAGAATTTGAAATCTAGTTTCTAACAGAACTAGTTTTGTCATTTTTGGATTTTTCTGTGAATTGTTACGAATTTTACAAGACAGGAAATGCTTTCACATGAAATAACAAGCATCCTTTACACATCAGTCCCTGCGTTTTACATCTAACCCCCTGGAAGGAAAACACAGGGAGCAATTGAGTCCAGGCCATGGCCGGCGGTGGGGGGGTACGGGTCCGGCCAAATTCGGCCGTAGGGGTCGCCGGCGGTGAGGGGAAAAGGGAGGGGAGCACGAGGGGGTCTTGGGCTACCTGTAGGTGGTCTCGGGAAGGCTCGGGGTGGCCGGAGTCGGGCTGTCCATGGAGGGCCGGATCGGCGGCCGGAGGCGCACGGCGGCGGGGTGATTCCTGCGTGCGGGGAAGGAAGCGGCTGGGCTGGAGAGCTGCGGTGGAGCACGGGGAAGCTACTGGTATGGTCGATTTGGGAAAGAACTGAGCGGAGGGACGAGTCCCACAGTGACCGGAGCGGGCGGCGCTAATGGGGCGGCGGCGAGGTCTGTTCACGCGCGCGGGGAGGGTCCGGGACGTCTTTTTATAGGCAAATGGAGTGGCAAAAGGGAGCACGGCAAGCGGAGCTCGGGTTCGGGGATGCTAGCGGGGAGGATGAACCTCGGAGGCGCGGCGGCGGCAGGGAACACCGGCGTGCAATGCTGGCAGCCGGGGGAGAGCGTGGCGCTCGGATGGGGCGCCAGCAGGGGGGGTGGAGCGGTGGACGAGCAGAGGGGCGACGCGTGGACAGGGGAGAGCAGGGGGATGGACGACGGCGGCCAAGGGTGAGGTACTGCGCCGGCGGCAGGAGCACCAGTGGTGCAGCGGCGCAGAACAGGGGAGCAGGGCGCAGGGAGGAAGAAGGGGATGAACTGATTTGTGGACTGATCTGTAAATTCAGAGAAAGGCAGGGACCTTACTGTAAAGGACTTGCAACTTTTAAACCAGTGCTCAAATGAAGATGGTCCAAAAAGCAAAAGTGCATGGTTTTTCAAACTCTACAACTTCTCTTTAAGGTTCATCTGCATTTGAGCAATAGTTTTAGAGATAAAATAGACTTAGTAATACTTTCATATTTTATGTAAATCCATAAGTAAAGTTACTTTTACACATATACCCTATGGTAATTTCATATATATTTTTGCAATTTAACCACAGATATCACTTTTGCAAACTAACCCTTATGCTTTTTAAACTCTTACCCCATCTCCATCCATTTTGCATAAAAGGACCTTTAGTTAATATTAATTACATAAACATCCCTTCTTCCATAGCATTGCATACATAAAATACACATTTACCATACTTAAAACATATAAGCATACCAAAACTCTAATGTGTGACCAAGCTAATTACCTGAGTGTCACAGCCACCGCCCGCTGCTGTTTGCCCTCGCCGCCGGTGTCCAGCGCCGCCACCCCGAGCCGCCAGCTGCTTCCCGGCCATCCGATCCAGATCCGACTAATCTAGACCGGGGTCAAATAACCTAGTACCGGTCAACCCTAGGATCTTTTGCACTTTAGCCCCTAAGTTCTATTGAAATTAACCTGCAGTCCACGGTAGTTCAAAAGTATTCACGAGTAGATCCTTTTTCTTCTGTTTAAGCCCCTATCTTTTTCTAAAATAGAACCCACCATCCCTAACCCCTCTGTTTTTCTATCTAAATCCTAGATTTAAGGTTTAATTATATTTTAGCCCTCGGTTTCTTTGTCCAGAGCCCTTCTAGTTTCAAATCTTTTACAAATAAGCCCTTGAAATCATGTTTTAGCCATAACTTCTCCGTTTTAACTCCGTTTTTCATCGATTCTCACGCTCACGCGACCCTTGCGACATATACAGTAGCTTTATAATGTTGCTTTACTCTATTTATATTGTTTGGTGTACTATTTCTTACTTATCATAGTTGTTTATTTGTATGTACTTGTGTGTTGCGATAGACGGTGCGCAGTTCGAGGGTCCGCAGGCGCAAGGCTTTGAAGACGTTCGTGAGCAGAAGCAGTACTTTGACAAAGGCAAGTGGTCCTTGATCATATTCCGGTCCTAATAACTTTCTAAATACACATATTTACTTTATATGCGTGCATGTGTCTATAATATGATGGATCCCAAACTAAGGATGTGCCTAGTTTCTTTTAAACTTTCTTGATTAAGCCTGGGTTGTTATATTTATGTTGTAGCTACGCTAGTTGTTTTTACTTAGACTTTGGTTGAATAACCTGAAAATTACGCTACACTTGTTTAACTTCATGTTCTTGAATACTTTATTGGTAATAACTTTAAGATTATTGCATTAATTGGAACATGGAAAACCACTCAAGAAAACAGTGCAAACACAATACTACATGGCTCTAATCTTGGCTAATTAATTAGAAACTTTAGCTTGTAATGGTCCTACCGAAAGGGCAAGAGGGGAGTGCGTTGATGGGATATAGCTCGATCCTCTTGAGGCGTAGATATGATCCTGGTTAAGGCATCTTCCTCATTAGAGAGGGTTATGACCACTGCGGCCTGAAACCTTAGCGGACCGTTGCAAGTTGGGGAATCTTTGTAAAGGTCTCGTAGTGAATCCCTGCCACTCACCTTGGAAGTGTTTAAGGGCCTTGCATACTTGGGCATCAAGCGAAACATAAGTTGTGGGTAAAGTGCACAACCTCTGCAGAGTGAAAACTAATAAATCAGCCATGCTCACGGTTAAGAGCGGTTTGGACCCTCACATGATAATTGAACTTAAAGACAATCTAAATTGATGTTCTTTATTCATGATGTTGTTATCTTATCTCTTTTATTTATTTAAGGGTTGGTATATACTTACATTTAGTTAATGCTTGCTAAATAAAACTTGATCAACTAAAGAGGCTTATCGCAGTCAAACCATATCAGCTTTTCCTTGATTTTGGCCTTGCATGTTATATAATTTACTCCACTTGCTCAGTACCAACCATAAGTGTACTTACGCTTGCTTTATTAAAACCAATGCTGCTCAGAACAAGATAATTGTCCGAAGTTCCCTGAAGATTTTGAGGAGTTCCGCAGTCATCTACCTGTGAAGTTGAAGTCCGCTGCTAGTTATAATCGTTTATTTATTCGCTTAAGATTAAAACTTTCGATCATGTAATAAAGTACTATAATACTCTATTTCGTTATAACATTGTTTCGAGTATACACTTGTATCATCTATCATATGTACGGAACTTGATCTTTGTGCACATATGAGATGCATTCGGTTCCTTTTCAGAACCGGGTGTGACAGGGCGACAAGTCAGGGCCCGCCACGACAGAAGCTGACCCTACACGAAATCCTCTCTGTCAAGCCCGCCATGCAGAAACTTCTAAGATACAGCAAGGTCCTGATCTCCTTCTCTAGGGATGATCAGTTGACCAGCTTGTATAAGCCGGGAAAATTCCCGCTCGTCTTAGATCCTATCGTGGCGGGCTCACAGTTGATTCGAGTACTCATCAATGGCGGGAGCAGCCTCAACCTGCTCTTTGCGAGTACATTAAAGAAGATGGGGCTGAACATCTCCAAGATGCTTACCCCTAGCAGAGCTCCGTTCTACGGCATCGTCCTGGGAAACGTGGCTACACCACTCGGTTCAGTGGTCCTGCTAGTCACCTTCGGGATGAAAGACAACTACCGCACGGAGTACATCAAGTTCGAGGTGGCTGACTTCGAGTCATCATACCACACCATCCTCAACAGACCAGCATTGGCCAAATACATGGCCGTGCCTCACTATGTCTACCTACTACTCAAGATGCTAGGCAAGATAGATGTACTCATGTTTCGTGGCGACTTGAAGAAGTCGTACGACTGCGACCAAGAGGCGATCGAGTATGCCGTGACATCACACATGCTAGAACCTTCTGCAGAAGTCTTCGCGGCCGCATAAAAGCTCACCGACACAGAGATGAAGATCTCCAATCAGAGGCCTAGCCAGTCCAGGGTAAAACCCAACCCCAGCGACGTTGGCATCAAGGCCATCCAGCTGCAAGAAGGCGATTCATCCAAGACTGCTTTGATTGGAGATGGCTTGAACGACAATAGGAAAGCACTCGTCAGCTTCCTTTGGGCCAACCATGACATATTCGCATGGAAACCAGCAGATATGCTGGGCGTGCCCAATGAGTTGATTGAGCATTGCCTAAAAGTCAACCCCAAAGCCACTCCGAAGAAGCAGCGACTACGACGCTTTGCCCCAGACAAGAGGGAGGCCATCAAGAAGTAGTTAGCAAAACTACTCGCGTCTGGTTTCATTAAAAAAGTATACCACCCCGAGTGGTTAGCCAACCCTATACTAGTTTTGAAAAGAACAATAATGAATGGAGGATGTGTGTGGATTACACTGATATCAACAAACACCGCCGAAGGATCCCTTCATGCTCCCACGCATCAACCAAGTCGTTGACTCTACGGCTGGCTGCGTCCTGCTCTCTTTCCATGATTGCTACTCGGGTTACCATCAGATTGCTCTCAAGGAAGAAGACCAAATCATGACAGCATTCATCACCCCCTTTGGAGCATATGCCTACACAACTATGTTCTTCGGGTTGAAGAATGCAGGAGCCACCTATCAGCGGGCTATCCAATTATGCCTCACTGATCAGCTACATCACAATGTTGAAGCCTACGTGGATGACATGGTCATCAAGATCGGAGCCCATGACGAGTTCACCACTGATCTCAAGGAAACCTTCAACAGCTTACGCAAGTTCCGGTGGAAGCTCAACTCAACCAAGTGTGTCTTCGGTGTACCATAAGGGAAACTACTCAGGTTCATCGTAAGTCACCAAGGAATTGAAGCCAACCCAGAGAATATCACTGCCATTACACACATGGACGCCCCACGAACGATCAAGGATGTCTAGAAGCTCATAGGTTGTATGGCGGCCCTTAATCTGTTTATTTCACGACTTGGAGAACGGGGATTACCCTTATTCAAATTGCTCAAATGACACGACAAGTTTTAGTGGACCGAGGAGATGAAGCAGGCACTAGAAAATCTCAAGCATTATCTATAGTCGCCCCCTATCTTGATGGCTCCACAACTAGACGAGAACCTATTACTCTACATCGCCGTGCCTACTCACACCATCAGCGTGGCAATCATGGTGGAACGCTAGGAGGAAGGCCATGCCTTCGGTGTGCAACAGCCAGTTTACTTTGTCAGCAAAGTTCTTTCT
This sequence comes from Panicum hallii, assembly GCF_002211085.1. Lineage (NCBI taxonomy): Eukaryota > Viridiplantae > Streptophyta > Magnoliopsida > Poales > Poaceae > Panicum > Panicum hallii. The sequence continues at coordinate 32,811,918 of NC_038045.1, read as the reverse complement.
GAATCCAAGGTTCGTTATCCGACAATTCAGAAACTACTCTACGCTATACTCATCACCTCCAAGAAGCTTCGCCACTATTTTGACGCATACAACATCTCGGTGGTCTCTAATTTTCCATTGGCGCATATTCTCCACAATTAGGACGCCACTGGGCGCATCTCCAAGTGGGCAGTGAAACTGGGGGCTCTTACTCTTGACTTCAAGCCCCGAACGGCCATCAAGTCGCAAGCACTAGTCGACTTTATGGCATAATGGCAAGAAAACCAAGTGGAAGCCCCAGCGACCCTGCCAGAGCATTGGGTGATGTACTTCGACGGCTCACTCAAGCACGGAGGTGGTTGCACGGGAGTACTCTTCATCAGTCCAAAAGGAGAAAAACTCAAATATGTATTCCAAATACTATTTGAGGTCTCAAAAAATGAAGTCGAGTACGAGGCACTAATGCATGAGCTACGCTTGGCAGTCTCTCTGGGCATCAAGCAACTACTTGTTTACGGCGACTCCTTGCTGGTGATCCAACAAGTCAACAAAGAGTGGGATATCAACAAGGACACCATGGACGCATACATGGCAGAAATATGCAAGCTCGAGAACAAGTTCTCGGGCCTGGAAATTCATCATGTGATTCGTGACAACAATGTGGGAGTAGATGTGCTTTCGAAACTGGGTTCCGATCGAGCTAACGTTCCACCAGGAGTTTTCATCCATGAGTTGCATCACCCATCCATCATGACACCAGATCAAAGCACCATCTCTCAGGGTCCAATAGAACCTGACCGAGAGGTCTTGATGATCGAAGTTGACTGGCGGGTGACCTTTCTCGACTTCATAAAGGAGCACAATTACCTCCCAGCATTAACCCAAAATGCGCTGAGGCTGCACGCATCCTAAGGCGTAGCAAAGGGTACGTTCTAGTCGGGGACAACTTATACAAGCATGGATCAGCATCAGGCATACTCATAAAGTGTGTCCACATGGAGGAAGGTAGAGAAATACTCTAGGAGATTCATGAAGGCGCGTGCGGAAACCATGCCGCTTCTCGCACGCTAGTCGGGAAAGCTTTCAGATCCGGGTTCTACTAGCCGACTGCTTTGGCAGACGCCAAAGCACTCATTCGCTGGTGCACAAACTGCCAGTTCTTTAGCAAGTAGCCCCACATCCCAGCCCAAAACCTTATTACCATACCACCTTCATGGACGTCCGCATGCCAGGGCCTAGACATGATAGGGCCCTTGACAACTGTGCTAGGATGTTTTACTCACGTGTTGGTAGACATTAACAAGTTCACAAAGTGGATCGAGTACAAGCCAATTACAAAGCTCTCTGTAGATCGAGTGGTTAGCTTCATCTGTGACATCTTGCACCGATTTGGCTTTCCCAACACTATCATCACGGATCTGGGATCCAATTTCCACTCGCATCAATTTTGGGATTTCTGCGAACGTAGCACCATTGAGGTCAAGTATGTTTCAGTGGCTCATCCGCAGGCCAATGGCCAGGTTGAGCGCGCCAGCGGTATGATCCTTGATGGCCTAAAGAAAAGACTCTACAACAAGAACAGCAAAAAGGGCGGCAAGTGGATCAATGAGATATTGTCAGTAGTCTGGGGGCTTCGCACAAAATCAAGCAAAGCCACAGGACAGTCATCTTTCTTTCTCATCTATGGGTTCGAAGCTATACTACCGGTTGATGTCATGTAGTAATCTCATCGACTGGAGATGTACGAAGAAGGCGAGGCTGATGATGCAAGACATCTCGAGCTTGACTGGGCAGAAGAAGTCAGATGCAATGTTTTGCTCCAGTTGGCCTGCTATTTACAAGGCGTCTGTTGTTACCACGACTGGAATGTTCAACAACAATCTTTCAATGTTGGCGATGTGGTCCTTCACCTCATCTAGGACAAGACCGGGCTGCATAAGCTTAATTCGCGATGGGAGGGACCCTTCATCGTGCTCAAGGTTACAGGACCAGGGTCATATCGCTTACAGTACCGTGATGGCCAGGTGGTCCCAAACTCCTAGAATATCGAGCATCTACGCTGTTTTCACCCTTAGCCAACTTGTATCCTGAGTTGTTAGCTACAGCACAACATCGTTACTGAAGGGACATTGCTCCTATACTTTCAGTACTACTTCGTTTACTAGTTCTCGACTAGTATTACACATAGTATACTGAAGGGGCCTCGCTCCTGTACTTTCAGTACTACTCTGTTTACTAGTTCTCGACTAGTACTACGTGGAGTTCACTAAAGGAGCATTTGCTCCCATACTTCCAGTACTACTCCATTTACTAGTTCTCGACTAGTACTATGCGTAGTATACTGAAGGGGTCTCGCTCCCATGCTGCTAGTAACACTCCGTTTACTAGTTCTCGAGTAGTACTACGCGTAGTTTACTGAAGGGGCCTTGCTCCCATACTACCAGCAACACTCCGTTTACTAGTTCTCGACTAGTAGTACGCGTAGTTTACTGAAGGGGCCTCGCTCCCATACTGCCAGTAACACTCCGTTTACTATTTCTCGACTAGTACTACACGTAGTTTACTGAAGGGGCCTTGCTCCCATATTGCCAGTAACACTCTATTTACTAGTTCTGGATTAGTACTACATGTAGTTTACTAAAGGGCACTCGCTCTCATAACACTGCATTTACTAGTTCCCGACTAGTATTACGCGTCGTCAGCTATCTCGATTCCTTGTCTTGACTACAAACAAGACATTCCAAGTGCTTTCTGATGCACTCCTCTAGCTCCCATGCTCAGGGGTTGGGCTCAACAGTGCACTCAGCGTGGTTTCGGTCGATCGTTTAAGCTCTCACACTTTGAGGCTAGACGTTGCAAAACTACTCAGAAGATCCCAATTTAAGAGGCTTTTAAGAATTTATCTTGGGAAGATAATTGTTTATCCATTATTTTAGGGATTTTATTCTGAAATAAGGGGTTTTTTAAAATTTTAACCTAGCGGCCTTACCTAGCCATTGACTCAGGGAACAAGGTTTGATTTGAGCAGTAATTTCGGGCGCTTTTTGGAGAAGCTATCTGTTTAACTATTTTTTCAGGAAATTCATTCCGAAAACGCGGTTTTCGAATTTCTGAACCAATTTGACCATCTTAACCATCAAATTTTTATCATCATATATTGCATACCACGATTCTTTGGATCCTTTATTCCAAACCTTGGGGATTTGGATTCAAGACTCGGGGGCTGCGGAACACGTGTCATCGATGACTTATTTTTTAAATCTTTTGCAAGATAAGGATAGAAGACTCAAGACTAAATTGACCCTTAGTCTGATTCTTCATGTTAACCTAAGGCTCGGGGGCTACTCCATATGGAGTGTGAGTTTAATCACACCCCATATAGAAGAAGACTTGACAACTACTCGAGGCATGAGCACCTCAAAGCCTCGATGCAGCCAAAGTACTCGGAAGTCTGCAGTAGTCGACTATGAAGAGCTCGGAGGCTTGTCAGACCCAGGACCACAGGACTGCGCACATGGCGTATATATTTTAGGATAAGGGATGGGACATGGCCCATGCCCTACATCAGTTGTAACTACTCGTACTGTAGTAGAACTACTCATACTGTAGTAGAACTAGTCGGAACAGAAGGAAACTACCCGAATAGTACTCGGGTAGGACTCCTAAGCTTGTATGTGGCTAGTATTTCCATGTAACCCGGTCCCCCCAAACTATATAAGGGTGGGCAGGGATCCCCTCCAAACAAGATTACCCCGATCAACACCTAAGGCAATACAAATCACACACAGGATGTAGGGTATTACGCTCTCGGCGGCCTGAACCTATCTAAACTTTATGTTCCTTGCACCTTCGAGTTCCTGATCTCGGCGACACCCTGCCTACAAACTCACTACCTCGGGTGTATCCCTCAGTGGGCGTGGTGGTAAAACACTGACAGGGGTATCCTTCGGTGGGCTTGGAGGTTAAACAACAATAGGGAGTTGGCAAAATTGAAAGGCAAGAGCATTGTCCAACCTTCACAAGATAACCGTGAGAACATGATGAAGAAGCTTGAGAAGGGAGCAACCGTGACATGCTTCAAGTGCCATCAAGAAGGCCACAAGTCCTACAAGTGTCCTCAACCTAAGAAGATGGTTCTAGATGAGAAGAACAAGAAAAGCTTCACCATCAAGAGTTCTCTCATCTACACCAAGCCTAACCGGAGAAACAAGAGCAAGAGCACCTCCTATTTCATCAACAAAAAGAGAAATGACAAGGTGGTTGCCTACAAGTTTGGGAGAAAGATTGGAGTTGGAACCACTCCATTTGGGTGCCCAAAGAAGTCATCACCAACATGATTGGGCCTCAAATGGTGTGGGTTCCAAAAGACACTTGAAGCCCGAAGATCGGCAATGGGGGATTTGGAGGTTTGGCTCACAAGATGATGAGAAGAATCAAGCAAAGAGGCCAAGCTCACAAGATTGGACATTCGTTGCCTATGTCCCCCATGAGGTAATGGTAGCTAGATTTCAATTCAAGCATCATGTAGCTCCTTTGCCTTTGCTAGGTTGTATGCATGCGTTGCATTTTCTAGTGTTATCCACATATGGTAGGTTGCTTGTGTCTTGCTTTAACCCATGAGTAACATACATGGTTTGATAAGTGTGTAGAAAAACTACACGGTGTTCACCTTCATGGTACATGGACTTCATGAGGTATGTGTTTCAATTTTGTACCATGAACACAAGCTATAGGATAAGCTTCCCATTGTTGTCAAAAACATTGTGCATACTTTTGATTGGTGATTCAAACACTAAATACACACATTTAAAGGGAGTTCATTCTATGGTTTGTGATTTTGGAGACTAACAAGTTTGCAAGCTTATCCTTTGTAGTCTCTTGATGGCGTTTTCGGTGCAATCACACTATGAGAATGTTGTTCACTCTCAATGTGAATTAACAACTCTATAGGCATGATAAGAGTAATCTTTGTGCTTTCATGCATATTGAGTCATGCTCTGTCGAACTTAAATGCTATATCTAAGTTCATAGGCTATGTGCTCAAACATTACCTTTCCTTGGTGTACCAAGTGCCTCTCACGCAACTTCTTTCAAGTGGTACAATCAAGGTAACTTCATCCCCCGGAGGTATGCAAGGTTCAAACTCTCTCCATTGGCATCATTGTCAATTCTTTGATCTTATAGGGCTACCTCCATTCATGATATGTTCTAAGCTTTCTTGTTTCAAAATATCTAGTTGTGCACTTGATTTTCACATTATCATTCCGTGCACACATTTGTGGAAAGCTTAGCTCATGTCATGCTAGTTTCATGATTTTGTGATCCACCATAGCAAGCTTCAAATGGTATCTTCATTGATATCATCTTATCTGGATCATGATTCATGGAACTAACTCCCTAAGCTACTAACTTTTCCCTTTGAGCTATATTGTTTTTACTAGGCCTTTTTGGGTGATATGATTCCAAAGGGGGAGAAGTGTGGAATCAAAGTAATGATGGGAAAATATGAGGGAGAAATAGTGGTCAAGCAAGGTTTGGGGTACATGAAATCCAACAAATAAACCCAATACCAAATTCAAAAATTTGGGAGAAACAAAGGGGGAAAATATGGACTTAGGGGGAGGCCAAGTTCAAGATTGGATGGTGGTAAGCATCCAAGCAAGTTTAAGTGGTTCAATTTGTCAATTCTAGCAAATTTATGCTTGCTTTGATTGTGTTATCATCAATCACAAAAAGGGGGAGATTCTAAGGAACATGGCCCTATTAGGCCATGATTGTGATTTTGGTGATTGTGTGACAATATAGTCAATGGGACTAATGAGTTTGTGGGCTTAAGTTTGTAGGATTTCTAGATCCCATGGATGGAGTCCAATCCATATACAAGATGGTTCAAATCGCTGTCATGATGTCCAAGTTGTAGTGAAAAATGCAGAGATAGAATATTTTAGGGGTGTCCAATTGACAACTAAGATGATTTGGTCAAGGTTCCGCATGATTACTTGCGTCGGTTAAACCGACGGCATGAACTGATAAAGGGTCGGTGCTTTGGTGAGTTGATATGGTGTTCAAGTGAAGAAACCACATTAGCACCGGTTGAACCGACGCTATAAGAATGAAGGTGTCGGTGCAATAAGGAGATGGCATGGCAATCAAGTGAAGAAATGATAGAGGCACCGGTTAAACCAACAGTGCAAAAGAAGGCATCGGTGCAAGCGTGCTGTGGTTACTCAGTATGATGTTTTGGTTCCAGAAGGGTTCCCAAGCAAAGTCTTCAACACTAGTTGAACCGACGGGCGTCGGTGCAATGACGCAAGCAAAAGCAGGCTTGGCAGACAGGAGAGCAACTGCTAGTATGCAAGTTTAGAGTGACCGGTTAAACCAAAGGTGGTGATCGGTTTAACTGACGCTTTATGCTTTTTAGGAAAAAACCATGTAACGTCTAGGAGTGGATCTCTAGCCTATATAAGTCCTCACCCTGGGTTATTTGAGGTTGCTGCAGTTTGTGAGAAGCTAGCCATACTCTGAAGATGTTCTCCAAGCTATCTAAGAGCTCATTGATCACATCCTTAGCTTTAGCATAAGCTTTGAGAGTGTTAATGCTAGGATTAGCTCTAGAGAGAGTGAGAGAGAGGAAGGCGTTGCTGCCTTCTGTGCTCGGTCTTGAGTGAACCACAAGTTGTATCTCGGGGTGCCAGCCCCTTCGAGTCTTGGTGGCTCGCTGGCAAGTCATCGATTCTCCGGCTTGGTGCGGAGCGGCGACGGCGGCTTTCTGCGGGGGACGTGGAGACCCCCTTCCTTCGTGGAGAAGCTCCTTAGTGGAGACGGCATCAAGATGACCGGGGACTTGGCGAGAGCCTTGGTAGGGTGGCTAAGCTTTGGTGGCGAGTCAAGAAGAGTCCCGGAAGGGACTCGGTAACTGGAAAGCAATACTGTTAGTGAGTGCTTCAACAACGTGGACTAGGGATGGCTTTGTGCCTACCGATACCACGGGATAAATTTTCATGTTGAGAGTTCGCTTCCCCTCATCCCCTTCCTTTAAGCTTCCGTATTTTTTATTGCAATATTGTGTGCCTTTATATTTTTAGTGTAGTATCTTACTAGGATTGTCTATAGGCTGCAAAACTCTTTGGGATGAGATTTTCACACTAGTTGAACATTATGTAAGGATCGATAGACCAAGAGGGGGGGTGAATTGGGCCTTTTTCAATTTCTAAAACAAGGTAAAGAAATCTTAACCTATGCAAAGCTAGAAAGGCATCAATTCACCAACCGGATAACTAAGCTACCTACACAAGCAAGGAGAGATAAAAAGTGAGATAAAGCCTAGCAAGGTAGAGCAAAGTAATGATCCCTAAGTCAAGCACATGAATAAATTGCATGAACGAAAATTCTTGAATAAAGAAAATGGACACGAGACAACCGGATTTTTTCCCGTGGTATCGATGTGTTGGCACACACCCCTAATCCACGTTGTGACACTCACAAGGAGTCTAGTCACCTCCCAAGTCACGGAGACGAGGGTGCTCACTAAGAGTCTCCGTTCACCATCCCGGTGTGGTGGAGATCAAGCCACGTACAATCTTCTTCTCCGGGCTCCCACAATCCTTGGCAAGCTCCACGAGAAACACCTTGATCACCAAGATCACCTAGCTGATGCCAATCACCAAGAGTAACAAACTAAGGCCTTCACTTGAGCAAGAACCGATCACCAAGAACGGATGCACACAAGCTTCTCTCTACTCAAGTCCTTAATCTTGCTTCTTGATTGATTGAATGAACAAGTATGTGAAATGATGAAGCTCAAGGTGGCTCTTGACTATAGTATGAGTATTTGGATGTTGCCTAGTGTCAAGAACAATAAAATGACCCATTGGAGGGGTATATATAGGCAGCTCACACGAATAGAGCCATTGAAGAAAAAGCTGCCAGAAAACTGCGTAGCGCCGGTTAATCCGACATACCTCCAATAGTCATCGTCGGTTTAACCGGTGAATGTAAACTGCCCCTTCTGAAAACTAGCCGTTACAACTTGGGCAGATTAACCGACGTATCATCGGTTCAACCGGTGAGTGTAGTTGTCCACTGATCAACTGAAAAACCAAGTTTCTGGACAACTGCACCGACGTTGACTCAAACCTGTCGTCGGTTTAACCGGTGTATGGAGCTTGAAATACCCTGGAAAAACCAACTCTTGACTAATGCACCGACGTTAAATTCAAACGTGTCGGTTTAACCGGTGTATTGACTTGTCCAGACTCTGCTGACTTCGTTTAACCGACGTATATAAAGTTTTGATCGTCGGTTAAACCAGTGTTAAAGACTTTTCCTGATTTTGCCTTTTCTGATTTGAGTCTTGAATGAAAACCAAATATTCTTGAGATATGAGTTGAGAACCACTTATTTGAACTTCTAGAAACCTGAGTGACCATTGTGTGCATCCATTTTCAAATGACCATGTCCATGCTCAAGTTAGTTAGCCTTAACCCCTCTTAATAGTGCGATCACTACAAAACTATAAAACCTATACTAACCTAAGTGTCCTTCTCTACCTTATGACACTTAGAACTAGAAAGATCCTTAGTCTTGACATATTATTGAGTTGAATGCCGAGATCGCCTTTTTGAATAACGAAAATTAGGGGCCTCTTTTGACATATGACCAAATGAGCGATAATGATCTATTAAGCTGCACAAACTCATTAGTCACAATAATAGTTGTCATTAATCACCGAAACATACCTTGAGGGCCTAGATGCTTACAATCTCCCCCTTTTTGGTGATTGATGATAACACAAACATAAATAACGAGAGAGCGAGAAAGATAATGCAAGAATAAACACAAGCAAACTCGGAAAGAGAGAATCAAAGAACTCAACGGCTCAAACGAAATCCATAGATATGTCTCAAAACACAGCATACTCAAGTGACAAATGTACATATCCATGAACTAACACCAAATGTGATACAATATAAAACATCAAAGTCCTGATCACGAGCTCTCTCTAACTCTACCCTCCCCTTGACTCACTCCCTCTCCCCCTTTGGCATCAAAGCACAAAAAGGAGCGAGCTATTGATCTGGCTGACATGGTACGGCAAGAAAACGATCCGGGTCATCGTCGTCGTCATCGTCGGACGGTGGATCCTCGGTGACGGACGGGAGCTGCTGGTCAGAACTGCCTGCTGGAGCTGAGCTGACTCGGGGTGTAGCTGTCGTCGAGGCTCTCGTGCTGGCACTGCCTGGAAGAGGGTCTGTGGAAGTAGTAACCGGCTCAGCAGAAGATGTGTCAACATCTGAAGTAGTAAGTGCTGAAGCTGCCGGCTGTGTCGACTGCTAAAGCAAGGAACCCTCTCCACCTCCCCCTGAATGTAATGGCTGTGGTACGACTGGGAGGGCGACTGTCTGTACTGCAGAAGGAGACTCCTGGAAGAGTGAAGTCGCTGGCAGTGGTGAAAAGAAAGGACGACCCGCAGACCCAAGTAGTGCGGACATTGAGAACATGGTCTCCGGGGTCGCTGAGGTGGCTGGAGCAGTAGGGGCTGGAGCCGGTGTAACGGCAAGAGGAGGTGCTCCAACACCCTGAAGGCCTGGCTGACCTAGCTGCTGCGGGGCAAGTCCGGTGTGAGAGTACAGCTGTGAGATCATCCCAAACATCGCCATCATGCCCTGCTGCATCTGCTGGAACTGAGCGTCTGTCCTCTGAGAGACTCTATCAATAAGTCCGACAAAACGCTCCTCGGTCGCAGCCCGCTCTCGGGCGGCCTCTCTCTGTATAGCTGCAAGCTGGGCCTCATGGGCTCTCCTGGCCTCCTCCTGTGCAAGACGGTCCTCTCTCTGCTGAGTCACTAGCTGCTGAAGAAGTGCGGTGAGCTCAGATGGCTGAGACACCTGAGACTCTGAAACTGTAGCAGCAGCGGCTGACTCTGGGGCTGGCTCTCTGGACCCCCCTGCCTCGTGGTCGTGACTAGCTGGGGCTGGTGCAGGGAAGTACTCCTCATCCTCGGAGGAGTCTGACTCAAGGTCGGACCAGTGTATCTCATCTTCTCCTCCGGGAAGCTGTGCCTCGGCGGCAAGCAGTGCCTCATCCTCCTGTGCCACACGAGCCTGTGCCTCGGGTGACAGTCGTGCCATGGCAGCTCTATCGGCCTGTCTGCCTCTCCTCCGGTCCGAAGGTGCTATCGGATGGTAGACTGGGAACCATGGAACCTCGTCCTGACGGTAGACTGCACTGACAGGAGACTCAGCTGGCACAATCATAGAGCAGATATAGCTGATCCAGTGAGCATATGGAAACTGACGCACAACGCCCATCCCATCAGTGATAACATCCTCGATCTCAGCCAAGATGAAGTCAACTATGTCAAACGGCTCGTGAGTGAGGATGTGTAGAAGCAGTAGCTGCTGCAGACCTGTGAACCCCTCTGGGTAGCCACTCCTCGGTAGCAAAGTCCTCCGGAGTGCCATATGTACTGCGTATGCCTCTGGGGTCAGTAGGCTGGGAACTCTGGCGTAGGAGGCAGGGAACGGCTGGCGGAAGCACTGAGAGATCGCCTCGTGAGAAGGTGCAATCCCGCCAATCATGGCTCTGCGCGGTGGATCTGCATCTCCGTAAACCATCTCGTGCAGGGAGACGTCCACCAAGTCAACATCGAGAATCCCTGCTAATGTCGCCCTGGACAGACCAAAGACCTGGCCTCCAAACATGAAGTGTACTGCTCTGCGCTCTGGGGCTATCCAAGCTGTGGCATAGAAAACCCTAACCCAGTCCTCAATGTATCTGTTCCGCTCAATTGAAAGTAACCTGGGCAGGCCCCTGAAGTGAGCAAAGTGCTCTCTGACATCTGCTCCCCCTGCGGCTGTCCTCAGAGACACCCAGTCAAGAACTCTGTGCAGGAAGATCCTGTGGCCCCGCCTCTAGTAGGTCTCGTAGAAACTGGCCTGAAGAAGTGTCCAGAATCTACGGTCGACCCTGCTGTCACGTGTCACGGGGAACCAGTCCTCCTCCTGAACACTCCACCTAAGCCTCTTGACCTTCGCCGCATTGGCCTTGGTCAAGTTCTGGAGCAGCACACCTGGCTCCAGACGCACGACAGTGTCCATGCGGAACACTGCGCGCTCGGCCGCTAGGGCCTCGGCTCTACCAGCTGCTGCTACTGCTGCGGACCTGCGAGGCTCCTGTGGCTGGTGACCTCCTCACGTCCTCGGTCCAGTACGATGCTCGGTCGCTGGCGAAGTGTCGCCTGCTGGGGACGTCTGCCGAGTGCGGCCAGAACGTCATAGAGTCGGTGACTCCTGTGTGCCCTGCCCCTCTGACTGCTCAGACTGCTCCGCCTCTGTATCTGAGTCTGACTCTGCAGCTGAAAGTGACTGATCTGACTCTGCTGCTGCTACCGCAGTCGTGGCTCTGGTAGCCCTGGCACCTCTGACTCTGCCCATACCTCGACCTCTGCCTCTGCCCCTGGCTGACGGATCCCTGATCGTGAAAGGACGAGCACGGCCTGATGCCTGCTCCTCAGCAGCCTTGGCTACCATCTCGGCCCTCTCGGCCTCTCTCGCTGCACGAGTCCGCTTGCGAGCAGGCTCCTCGACCACAATCTCCTTTCCCTTCCTCTTCTCACGACCCATCTCGATCACAGAGAGTAACAAGGACGCGTCTGCGCGGTGGCGTGCGGGCGACGCAGTGGCGGTGGCGGCGGTGCAGTGAGGCGCAGGCGGCGTAGTGGTGCGCGGGTGGCGCTGCGGCAGTGCAATGCGGCGGCGCGTACGGGCGGAAAAGGCGGCGGTGGCGCGGAAGGCGGTGCAGAAACTGCGCGGGCGGCGGCGCGACGGGCAGCGAAGAAAATGCGCGGGCGACGGCGCGACTGGCGGTGGCGCGGTGGCAGTGCAAGGCGTGCGGGCGGCGAGGGCAGAAGCGGGCGGCAGAAGGTGAACGGTTGGCGACGAAGGCGAGGGGTGAGCGAGCGGTCGCGAGTGGGCAAGAGAGATATATGACAGGTGGACCCCACGGATTTCCTTATCGCCGGTCGATCCGACGCTTAGGGTTCGAACACCGGTTGATTGCATCGGTGTAGTTTACCAGGGATTCCACCAAATCCGATAAATGAACTCGCCGGTTGAACGACACAAATGCCGGTTGATTGCAGGGTCAGATCTGTGATACGTTCACCGGTTGATCCGATGCTCCGTAATTTGTATACACCGGTTGAACGCTTGAATTGTCTGAGCTGAAGCTGAAACTTAGTAACGCCGGTTAAACCGATGGGTAAGGATCCATTGAGCGTCGGTTTAACCGGTGAAGCCAAAAACCCTCTCTCAGCTCACTCTTCTATGCTAAGTCCAATAAACTTATAAAATTCAAATAAACTCAAGTTAATGGACTTGCATAGGCGGCTTTACCCCTCATAGCAAATAGGATAGCTCACTAGCTTAAATAATTTTTCTTTTCAAACACAAGGAAAAGCCGCAAGAGAGATAAAGCGCCAAATAAAATGTATGAGCCATGTCGTAGGAATATTGAAGAAGGAAAGCTTCATACTCATCATGACATTGCTCACTAGGCAATAACGCACCTAACACTTTACTCTTTTCACTTTTCATGAATTAAGATCTTGTATATGAAACAAGTCTCATTTTCATCAAGTGATCTCCTTTGTGACCCTTACGCATGCAATGATAATGCAAGCTACAATCACATGCGAAGGTAAGGTAAACATGAAGTGCACATCTATATGACAAGAAATGCATGGCAAGAATTTAAATTCTACTTGTCAAGTTTGGACCCACGGGAAGCTTCTTCATGATGAGCCTTTCTACAAGCCTAGAGAAAAACAAGTGGACCACCACCTCTAGCTACACCCTTGCTCATCACTATCTTACCATGGTTAGACAAGTGTCCTATATGTATGCATTTTTCTATATGACATGGCAACTTACATGACGTTTGCCGCATCTAACACATTAAGCTCATTCCTTAGCCTAACAAAAGTACTCTCGTCTAAAGGTTTTGTGAAAATATCCGCCAATTGCTCCTCGGATCTCACACCTTGAAGGGAAATGTCCCCCTTGGCTTCGTGATCACGCAAGAAGTGATGGCGAATATCAATGTGCTTTGTGCGAGAGTGTTGAACCGGATTCTTGGCAATTTTTACGGCACTTTCATTGTCACAAAGGAGTGGTATCCTATCTAGTTTCACACCAAAGTCCAAAAGAGTTTGCTTCATATATAGAATTTGGGCACAACATGCACCGGCCGCTATATATTCCGCTTCCGCGGTGGACAAAGCCACGGAATTTTGCTTCTTACTCGACCAAGAAACTAGAGAACGCCCAAGCAAGTGGCAACCCCCGGAGGTACTCTTACGATCCACACGGCTTCCGACAAAATCCGAATCCGAGTATCCCAAGAGATCTAAGCTAGCGCCTTTGGGGTACCACAAGCCTATGCTAGGGGTGTGCTTGAGATATCGAAGGATCCTATTCACAGCCGAAAGGTGTGATTCCTTTGGGTTAGCTTGAAAATGGGTACACAAGCACACACTAAACATTATATCGGGCCTAGATGCGGTAAGATAAAGCAAAGACCCTATCATAGAACGATAGAGGGATTGATCAACCGATTTACCATCCACATCCAAGTCGAGATGCCCATTGGTTGCCATGGGTGTCTTGATTGGCTTGCACTCATCCATCTTGAACTTCTTCAAGATATCTTTAGTATACTTTTCTTGATGGATGAATGTCCCTTCCTTCATTTGTTTGACTTGAAAATCAAGGAAGAAGGTCAATTCGCCAATCATGGACATCTCGAATTCCCTAGACATCATGGTAGCAAACTCATGACTTAGTAAATCATTAGTTGAGCCAAAGATAATATCGTCAACATAAATTTGACAAATGAAAAGATCCCCGTTGACGTCTTTTGTGAACAAAGTGGTGTCCACCCTCCCGATCTTGAAGCCTTGCATGATTAGGAAGTCACGAATCCTCTCATACCAAGCCCTTGGAGCTTGTTTGAGTCCATAGAGTGCCTTGTGCAACCTATAAACATGGTTAGGATTCCTCGGATCTTCAAACCCGGGAGGTTACTCAACATAAACAAGTTCATTAATAAAGCCATTCAAGAATGCACTTTTCACATCCATTTGATATAACTTAATGTTATGATGTGAAGAGTAAGCAAGAAGGATGCGGATAGCTTCAAGTCTTGCGACCGGAGCAAAAGTTTCACCAAAATCCAAACCTTCGACTTGAGAAAACCCTTTTGCCACAAGTCTTGCTTTGTTACATACCACCACCCCATGTTCATCTTGCTTGTTTCGAAAGACCCACTTTGTGCCGATGATGTTCTTGTCTTTCGAAGGATCTTCGAGGACCCAAACTTCATTGCGGGTGAAATTGTTCAATTCTTCTTGCATGGCCATCACCCAATCCGAGTCCTCAAGTGCTTCCTCTATGCTAGTGGGTTCAATACAAGAAACAAACGAGTGATGTTCGCAAAATGAAGCATGCTTAGAGCGAGTTCTTACTCCTTTGGAAGGACTACCAATGATTTGACCACTTGGATGATCCTTGGAGATGCGACCATGCTTCACTAGCGGTACTTGCGTGGATGCTTGTTGGGGTGGATCATGGGTGTCTTGTGCTTGTGGTACAACATTTTGCTCTTCTTGTTCTTGGACTTGGGGTGTTGGCGTTGACCTATTTTCTTGAGGTAGTGGATCAACTTTTTCTTGATCTTCATCCACTTGGGGTGCCGTGGAGGTGCTTGGTGTAGATGAGGAAGGTCCTCCCCCTTGATCATTGCCTTCATGCACCTCTTCCGGCTTGATATCCCCAATGGACATGTTCTTCAATACTTTATCAATCTCTTCATCACCTACATTTTCATAGCCAACAACCTCCTCTTGGGAGCCATTAGATTCATCAAACTCCACATCACATGTTTCTTCAACTAACCCGAAGGTTTGATTGAATACTCTATATGCTTTGGAGTTTGATGCATAACCAAGAAAGAAACCTTCATCACATCTACTCTCAAACTTACCGAGCCTTTTCTTCTTATAGATGAAGCATTTGCAACCAAAGACTCGAAAGTATGATATATTTGGTTTCCTCCCGGTGATGAGCTCATATGGAGTTTTCTCGAGGAGTCAGTGAGGATACACTCGGTTGGATGCATGACACGCCGTGTTGATTGCTTCCGCCCAAAACTTCTCGGACGTGCCATAATCATCCAACATTGCTCTTGCAAGGGTGATGAGTGTCTTGTTCTTTCTTTCCACCACTCCATTTTGTTGAGGCGTGTAGGTGGCGGAAAACTCATGCTTGACCCCTTCTTCATCGCACCAATCTTCAATTTTCATATTCTTGAATTCGGTGCCGTTGTCACTCCGGATCTTCACAATTGGGGAGTTGTACTCCCTTTGAGCTTTTCTTGCAAATGTCTTGAAGATCTCCGGAGTTTCACCCTTATCGCCTAGAAACATGACCCAAGTGTATCGTGAAAAATCATCAACGATTACTTGGCAATAGAGGTTACCACCAATGCTCTTGTATGTAGTTGGACCAAACAGATCCATGTGTAGTAGCTCGAGCGGCTTGGAGGTAGACAACATCGTCTTGATGGGATGATGTGTTGCAACTTGCTTCCCAGCTTGACATGCTTTGCATAACTTGTTCTTGTCAAAAGTGACGTCCTTCATGCCGGTGATCATCCCTTTCTTGTGGGCTTTCTTGAGGTTGCTCATGCCAATATGAGCAATTCTTCTATGCCAAAGCCACCTAAGAGACGACTTGGTGAAGAGACATATCATGGTGCTTGTTTGCTTTGAAGAGAAATCTACTAAATAGATGTTGCCATGCCTAAACCCCGTGAATACCAATGACTTGTCTTTTTCATGAGTTACTACAACACCTTTCTTGTCAAAGGCACATGTTAGTCCAAGATCACATAATTGAGCAATAGAGATAAGATTAAAACTAAGTGCTTCAACAAACAAGACATTTGAAATAGATAAATCTTTTGAAATTGCTATTCTACCCAAACCTAAGATTTTTCCCCTTGAGTTATCACCATAAGTGACATGTCCATGATCGCCGGGGTCTTCAAGAGAGGTGAACATGCTATCATTGCCGGTCATGTGTTGAGAGCAACCGCTATCAAGTACCCAATGTTTTCCACCAGCTTTGTAGTTCACCTACACACATGAGAATTCACTTTTGAGTTTTAGGAACCCAAACAAGCTTTGGGCCTTGCACATGTGTGACAAGAGCTTTTGGGACCCAAAGTTTCTTAGGGAGCTTCTTCTTTGACTCCTTAGCAATTTTGCCAATGAACTTGGCCTTCACCTTGCCCTTCACTTTACTCAAGAGAAAATGGTTATTTTGAAACATTGATGAGTAATTCTTGGGTAAATTAGGAAGAGGACGTGATGGTAAAGTGCACTCCCTAGTGTGGTGCCCGGTGACTTGGCAATGTTGGCAATATGAACCAACTTCCTTGATGAAGCTTATCTTGATCTCCGGAGAAGAAGTTGTAGCCATGTTTGGCTCCGAAAATGAACCAAGACCTCTCTTGCCATAGTCACGGGCATTGTTGAAGAGAATCTCCTTATGGATGTATTCTCCTCTTGAGAGTTTCTCCACACTACTCTTGAGGCTTGCCACTTGATCCATCAACTCCTTTTCCCTAGAAGGAGCAAGCTTGGGCACAATATTAGTGGCATTAGCATTAATGAGTAGGTCATCACATGAAGTAGAAGCATTGACCTTTTCAAAAGTTTCATGAGCAACTTTCTCAAGACTTGGGTCAATTGCTTCATAGGCAAACTCAAGTTCTTGATACTTGTGAGCCAACTCCCTATGCTCTTGTTTGAGCTTTTTGTGGCTCTCTTCAACTTGCTCAGCAAGTACAAGTGACTCATTGTGCTTTTTGAGCAAGTCATTGTACTTACCAAGTAAGTCGGAGTGGGCAAGCTCTAACTTGGCATGAGTGCTCTCAAGAATTTTGACTTTGCCCTTTTCCCTCTTGATGACGGATGTATACTCATTAATGAGGTTAGTGAATTCATTAGGATCAAACTCTTCATCACTATCATCCTCACTATCTACCTCACATACCTTGATGTTACCTTTTGCCATGAGGCACATAGGAGGCGGAGGTAGTGGTGGTTCTTCATTGGTGAGGGCGATGGTGACGATGTCTTCTTCATCACTTAAATCTTCGCTTGATGAGACATCGGTCACCCACTCTTGTTTTTCCACCAAGAAACTTTTCTTGGTGTGCCCTTTCTTCTTTGGGAAGAGTTTGGTCTTCTTGTCATGGGTCTTCTTGTTCCCAAATTTCTTGTTTTTGTTCTTTCTTTCTTCTTCTTCATCATCGCTTGAATCATGGCGATGCTTGCTCTTGTTATCCTTGTTTCTTTTGTCCGGCTTGGGGCAATTTGGAAGGATGTAACCTTTTTCTCCACAATTGTAGCAAATTTTGTTCTTGACATCCATTGGCCGGAACATTCCCTTTTTAGAGTCAAAGTTGAAACCCTTCTTATTGATCTTGTCATTCAAGCGTGTGAACTTTCTTATCATGAGAGCAAGTTCTTCATCTTCTTCAATATCGGATGAGCTTTCATGATGATCATCTCCTTCATTGCTTGAGCTTGAATCTTGCTTGATCATCTTGAGCTTGCGGGATTTGTTTGCCTTGGTCTTTAGAGCAATTGATTTGCTTGAAGTTGGCTCTTCGGACATACAAAGAATACTCATTTCATGAGCGCGAATTTCTCCCACAAGTTCTCCCACTTCCATTGTGTCAAGATTCTCCTTTTGAAGCATAGCATTGATGATGTTATACTTGGGCTTCGGGAGGAGCATGAGAATCTTGCGATTGATGAAGGCACTGTCAATTTTGGATATTTCAAGTGCATTAATGTCCTTGACAATGACATTCAAGCGAGAATACATATCATTGCAATTTTCATGAGCTAGCATTTTAAAGGAATCATACTTAGCTCTAAACAAGTGATATTTTTGCTCACGAACTTTAGTGGAACCTTCATGAATTTCAATGAGCTCCTTCCAAATATCACTTGCTAAGTCCATGCCATTAACTCTAGCAAAGACTTCCTCACTAATGGCTTCGAAAATTGCATTTCTAGCCTTGGCATTCCATTTTAATTGTTCGGTGGTGGGAGGTTCGGTGTACCCGGTCTTAGTTACCAACCACACTTCGGGGGCAATCGCATCCAGGTATGCGGCCATGCGAACTTTCCAATAAGCAAAGTTCTTGCCCTCGAAGTGAGGTGGCGAACCATCCATCTTGGCCATAGCTCTAGGCGGTGAAGCCTAATGATCCAAATGAGCAACGAGGCTCTGATACCAATTGTAAGGATCGATGGACCAAGAGGGGGGTGAATTGGGCCTTTTTCAATTTCTAAAATAAGGTAAAGAAACCTTAACCTATGCAAAGCTAGAAAGGCATCAATTCACCAACCGGATAACTAAGCTACCTACACAAGCAAGGAGAGATAAAAAGTGAGATAAAGCCTAGCAAGGTAGAGCAAAGTAATGATCCCTAAGTCAAGCACATGAATAAATTGCATGAACGAAAATGCTTGAATAAAGAAAGTGGACACGAGACAACCGGATTTTTTCCCGTGGTATCGATGTGTTGGCACACACCCCTAATCCACGTTGTGACACTCACAAGGAGTCTAGTCACCTCCCAAGTCACGGAGACGAGGGCGCTCACTAAGAGTCTCCGTTCACCATCCCGGTGTGGTGGAGATCAAGCCACGTACAATCTTCTTCTCCGGGCTCCCACAATCCTTGGCAAGCTCCGCGAGAAACACCTCGATCACCAAGATCGCCTAGGTGATGCCAATCACCAAGAGTAACAAACTAAGGCCTTCACTTGAGCAAGAACCGATCACCAAGAACGGATGCACACAAGCTTCTCTCTACTCAAGTCCTTAATCTTGCTTCTTGATTGATTGAATGAACAAGTATGTGAAATGATGAAGCTCAAGGTGGCTCTTGACTATAGTATGAGTATTTGGATGTTGCCTAGTGTCAAGAACAGTAAAATGACCCATTGGAGGGGTATATATAGGCAGCTCACACGAATAGAGCCGTTGAGGAAAAAGCTGCCAGAAAACTGCGTAGCGCCGGTTAATCCGACGTACCTCCAATAGTCATCGTCGGTTTAACCGGTGAATGTAAAATGCCCCTTCTGAAAACTAGCCGTTACAACTTGGGCAGATTAACCGACGTATCATCGGTTTAACCGGTGAGTGTAGTTGTCCACTGATCAACTGAAAAACCAAGTCTCTGGATGTCACACCCGGTTTTAAGAACAAAACCGAATGCATAACTATATGTACGCCAGGATCAAGTTCCATACATATAGTGACTTCATCAGTGAATAATCAGCAACAGTATCACGAAAAGAGAATTTAAACACTATAAAGATTATCAGAGTTATACAGCTTATCCTGGAAACGAAGACTCCAAACTTCACAGGCAATCGACCGGGGGTTGCGCAGGCCTAGGACTCAGCATCATCTTCAAAAGACTTCAGATCACTTTCTTCTCTGAGCAGCAATTATAACAAGCGTGAGTACACTTATGGTTGGTACTCAGCAAGTGTTGGGAATTATATGACATGAAGGCCAAAATCAAGGAAAGGCTGACTGGCTTACTGCGATAAGCAATTTTAGTTGGTCAAATTTTATTAGCACCTGATTACTATGGTATAAGTTTATACCAAAACCCACTTTAAAAGAAAATAGAAGAGATATAGAATAAGCATAACCACAACCATAAACATGGTCCACGATTTAATTTATCTTCAAGTTCAATTAATCATGTGAGGGTCCAAGCCGCTCTTAACCGTGAGCACGGCTGATATATCAGTTTTCACTCTGCAGAGGTTGTACACTTTACCCACAATTCGTGTCTCCCGATTTGCCCGAGGTAGCTAGCCTCTTAAACACTTCCGAGGTGAGTGGCAAGGGATTCACTACGAGGCCTTTACAAAGATTCCCTAACTTATGATAATCCGCTAAGGTTTCAAGTCAAAGCGGTCATAACTCTCCCTAGTGAGGAAATACCTTAGCCAAGGTTCACATAGCTATGTGCCTCAAAAGGACCGAGCTATACCCCGTCGATGCAACCCCTCTTGCCCTTTCGGTAAGATTATCATAAACTAGAGTCTCTAATTAATTAGCCAAGACCAGAGCCATATAGTATTGTGGTTGCACTGTTTTCCTGGGTGGTTCTCCATGTTCCAATTAAAACATATAATCTTAAGATTAACATCACCAAAAGCATGAACATGGATAAAACAGGTGTAACATCATCATTGTTGCCATCATGATTATATATTATTCCCAAACCATAACCAGTTGAAGCAACTAAGCAATAGCTACCCAACAATAAAGATAAAACCCAGGTTGACAAGGAATGATCATAAAGACTAGGCATATCCTTAATTAGGATCCATCAATATTAGGACACATGCATGCATATAAAGAAAATATTGTATTTATTGTGATTATTAGGACAAAAGTATGATCAAGGAAACACTTGCCTTTCTTTTAGAGAATAGCTGCTCAGAGTCTTCAACTCTTGTTCTTGAAACTCTATATCTTCAAAGCTCTTGGATCGCGCTTCTTCTAACGTCACACAAGCATCCGACCGAAGCATACAAGCAAGCAAACAAACAAGAACAACTAAGAACAGATACAACAAACAAAAGGAAAGCTTTAAAAGAGCGAACTAAAGGATAAGGCTCGCTGCTACGGTCACGAGAGCGCAAGAAACGCGGAAAACGGAGCTAGGGTTGAAAAGATACGGCTATCGGGAGATTTATATTATAAAAGAAATAAAGAACTATAGGCTTTCATTTATTTTAATTTAGAAAACCAATGTAAAAGATATTCAAAAGAGAATATCCCTAATTATAATTAACTCATATTATATTTGCATTTTTAAAGACGAAGTAGAACTTAGTCAAATTTTATATACAATTCTCTATGTACAAATTACACTAATTAAATAATTAATTAGAAAAGAAAACTTGTGAGAACATCTAAACGCATAACTTTATGATTCGAGTTGAACTAAACAAATAAAATTATAAACATATTTAAGTTGATATTAATCAAATTAACATTTATTATGAAAACCGGAGAAAAGACTTAATGGGATTTTATTTCGGAAAACTAGATGAGAGGATATTATTCAAATTAAATTGATATTTAATTTTAAAAACAGGAAATACGGCACAACAACACTACTAAACGATAGCTTAGGGTTTTAGAAGACTAACGCAAAAAGAACGGATCAAAACGGATCTAAAACGCGGAAACTACGCATCAAACAGCGCTGCAGGGACCTATACGCAATTAACTATAGACTTTAAGAGTTAGCTGAAAAGAAATACAAGACACAGAAAATAGTGCTTGCAAAACATGAAAAGATTAGGGTTAGATCTGAAAAATTCCATGGTGGGGCTGGATTGAGAAGATGGAAAAGATATAGGGGGTTTCCTACAAATTTTGCAGGACACAGGAATTTTCACGGTAATTACAGAACCTTCCAGGGACCTAATCTGAAAAAAGCTTGAATCAGCCTCCCATGGAGACCAGCGGGTACTGTAGCTCAAATTGCCGGCGATTTAGGGCACGAGAGGTCGCGGGAAGTGGGGGAAAAGAAAGAGGACGACGAGGGGATTCCGTTCCATACCTAACTTACCACGGGGACGTATCGTGGTGATCGAATTTCGCGGGTGAAGCGGCGCCAGCGGGTCTGTTCTGTTCCTGGGTTGCACTTCCGTTCATGGCGTGCAGTGGCGGCGCTGGGCAAGGCCAGGAGGGGGAAGAAGCAGGGGCGCACGGTGCTGCACAGGAGCAGGGCGCAGGGGCGTGAGGCGAGGGCTCAGGCGGGCGCTTGCTGGCCTGGCTGCAGGAGACATGAGGGGCGGCGCTCAGGCTGCGCACAGGTAGGGGAAAAGCGGCACGGCAGGGATGGCAGCATCCTGTGGTGCACGAGCTTGAGCACCAGGCCAGGGGTGCACAGAGGGGGAGCGGCGACGCCCAGGCGCAGGGCACGGCTGCGCAACAGGGGCACGCAGGGCTGGGCTTACAGCGGGCAGGAGGAGGAAGAGGATGCACGGGGGGCTAGGGCCGGCAGCAGCAACAGGGCACCGGGATGGAGAGAGGCAACAGGGAAAAATGAGGCTGCACAATTTATAGGAACGTGGAGATGTGGGATTTGGCAGGCTGGGACGAGGCGGCGCATCGGGCTGGAACTCGTTCCTGAGTTCGGATTGGCCATGGGAGAGATGAGACAGGGCTAACCAGCGGGTCCCGCAATTTAGCGAGCAAAGAGAGGATAGAGGAGGTAACGGAAAAAGAAAATGAGATTGACCAAGCGAGTTCGGTTATGCGCCGAAACAGGTTCGGGTGAGGGCCGAACGTGAAAATGAGCTGACTGTGTTGGTTGAACATGAACGAGTTATTCGAGAACGTGAATTATAAAAGAGAGAAAAATCAGGCCGAGTCACTGGATCTGATGGTGATCGAACATCGTCGGAAAAACACTGAAGACGAGCCACGAGGCGTCGTTTTCAAGCATGACTTGATCGGGGGAAACGGTTAGAGAATCGGGAGCTCGAAGGGACATCTTAAAGATTCAGAGAGGACAAGGTTAAAAGGACGTACAACAAGATACGGCTCGGTCCGGCTGCGATGAAAATTAAAATAGAAATATTTTCCAAAACATATTTTCAAGTTTAAAACAAATTTAGAAAAGTCCAGATAAATATTTCAAACCCAGAAAATATATCCGGAAGAATCCCAAAAATTTCCGAGAAAACTCAGGAGGTAATTTGGGTCACGAGGATTCCAAATAAAATATTTGGGACTCATGAAAAAGAATTTTAGAGCTTTCCAAATAATAAATGGATCTAGCTCTCAGATAAATAGAATAATTGCCAGAAAAATCTTTAAAATTCTCGGAAAATCCTTTTGATAGATGAACACATTGTAAGAGATAGTCACATCCTAAAATTAAATATTTTAGGGTGTGACAGAACTACCCCCCTTAAACAGAATCTCGTCCCGAGATTCGCAAGGGCTGGTGACAAAGATGAGAGTTAGGGCAAAAAGATTTCATCAAGGAGGCGATAAGATAATAAGGTCGGTGTTGAGAAAAGATAGAATTTGGGATTTGGATCTTCACTTGCTTTCAGCTGGATTGAGGAGAAGGCGTTGACGAGAGATTCGCAAGGGCTGGTGATTGGAAGAGGAGATAGAACATAGAGTTTTTTTTTATAAGAGGTAAGGCAAGATGGCAAGATGGGTAACAAGAAAAGAAGGGAAGATGATTGGGTCTTCTTCACATGCTTCCAAGCAAATGGGGTTGACGAGAGATTGACAAAGTCTTGTGGTTGAAAGGAGGCAACAAGGTAACAAGATGGGTATCAAGAAAGAGAGAAAACGAGTTTGGGTCTTCTGTGCTAACTTTCGCTTAGGAGCAAGAAGACGGCGTCGACGAGAGATCCGTAAAGTCTAGAGATAGAAAGGAGAGATAAGGCAAAGAGCTTCTGACAAGGAGTAGAGCGATATGATAATATGGGTATCAAGACAAAAAGATGGAATTTGGGTTTGGGTCTTTTCTGCTGGCTCATGCCTTGGAACGTGAGGATATCGTGGTTGAGAAAACTAAGGGAGAAATGATGTCATTGCAGGCACAAGTCCCACAACACATCAACGAAAAAAAACAAGGAGTCTAAGCAGACAAGAACAAAACAACAAGCATTACAAGCACACCAAAACAAACTATCAAACAACCGAAACTAACGTTTTACAATTGAAAAGGGAAACCTCTTAAGCATGGGTCATATCCTAAAGCTTTGGCATTCTTGAGTTAGTCATCTCTCTCAGCTTGTCTGGCGGAACATTGACTTCTTGAATGTAACGCCTATGAGTCCAATGTAGTCTTCAGTTGCTCTAGCTTGACTTCTTGTAGTAGACGATCACTTCCATTCTTCGAGGTACAAGGTTGGACAATCTAGCGTTTGTAACCAAAAGGAGAGGAAAAAAATAAATCCACTTGGAATAGAATATAAGGGGATTTCCAAAGTGGCCAAACTTGAAATCAAGGAGGAGGTAAATTGGAACAAATGGATACAAGGTAACCAATGCCATGGAGGGTACAAGCAGACAAGGGAAATTGTGAGATGTAAAAGCAATGGAAAGGAGGTGATAAAAGAAAAGGATGCAGAGTTAGATAAAAGCAGCATCAAGGGTGAGATAAATGAAGAAGGATGAGGAATAAACAACAAGAGGGTCAAGGATATGGTAAAATATGACTTTTAGGTCAAAATAGATCTTAGAAAACGACCATTGCTATCTAGGCTGGCGTCCTACGGTCGACACAGCTCTGATACCACCTCTGTCACACCCGGTTTTAAGAACAAAACCGAATGCATAACTATATGTACGCCAGGATCAAGTTCCATATATATAGTGACTTCATCAGTGAATAATCAGCAACAGTATCACGAAAAGAGAATTTAAACACTATAAAGATTATCAGAGTTATACAGCTTATCCTGAAAACGAAGACTCCAAACTTCACAGGCAATCGACCGGGGGTTGCGCAGGCCTAGGACTCAGCATCATCTTCAAAAGACTTCAGATCACTTTCTTCTCTGAGCAGCAATTATAACAAGCGTGAGTACACTTATGGTTGGTACTCAGCAAGTGTTGGGAATTATATGACATGAAGGCCAAAATCAAGGAAAGGCTGACTGGCTTACTGCGATAAGCAATTTTAGTTGGTCAAATTTTATTAGCACCTGATTACTATGGTATAAGTTTATACCAAAACCCACTTTAAAAGAAAATAGAAGAGATATAGAATAAGCATAACCACAACCATAAACATGGTCCACGATTTAATTTATCTTCAAGTTCAATTAATCATGTGAGGGTCCAAGCCGCTCTTAACCGTGAGCACGGCTGATATATCAGTTTTCACTCTGCAGAGGTTGTACACTTTACCCACAATTCGTGTCTCCCGATTTGCCCGAGGTAGCTAGCCTCTTAAACACTTCCGAGGTGAGTGGCAAGGGATTCACTACGAGGCCTTTACAAAGATTCCCTAACTTATGATAATCCGCTAAGGTTTCAAGTCAAAGCGGTCATAACTCTCCCTAGTGAGGAAATACCTTAGCCAAGGTTCACATAGCTATGTGCCTCAAAAGGACCGAGCTATACCCCGTCGATGCAACCCCTCTTGCCCTTTCGGTAAGATTATCATAAACTAGAGTCTCTAATTAATTAGCCAAGACCAGAGCCATATAGTATTGTGGTTGCACTGTTTTCCTGGGTGGTTCTCCATGTTCCAATTAAAACATATAATCTTAAGATTAACATCACCAAAAGCATGAACATGGATAAAACAGGTGTAACATCATCATTGTTGCCATCATGATTATATATTATTCCCAAACCATAACCAGTTGAAGCAACTAAGCAATAGCTACCCAACAATAAAGATAAAACCCAGGTTGACAAGGAATGATCATAAAGACTAGGCATATCCTTAATTAGGATCCATCAATATTAGGACACATGCATGCATATAAAGAAAATATTGTATTTATTGTGATTATTAGGACAAAAGTATGATCAAGGAAACACTTGCCTTTCTTTTAGAGAATAGCTGCTCAGAGTCTTCAACTCTTGTTCTTGAAACTCTATATCTTCAAAGCTCTTGGATCGCGCTTCTTCTAACGTCACACAAGCATCCGACCGAAGCATACAAGCAAGCAAACAAACAAGAACAACTAAGAACAGATACAACAAACAAAAGGAAAGCTTTAAAAGAGCGAACTAAAGGATAAGGCTCGCTGCTACGGTCACGAGAGCGCAAGAAACGCGGAAAACGGAGCTAGGGTTGAAAAGATACGGCTATCGGGAGATTTATATTATAAAAGAAATAAAGAACTATAGGCTTTCATTTATTTTAATTTAGAAAACCAATGTAAAAGATATTCAAAAGAGAATATCCCTAATTATAATTAACTCATATTATATTTGCATTTTTAAAGACGAAGTAGAACTTAGTCAAATTTTATATACAATTCTCTATGTACAAATTACACTAATTAAATAATTAATTAGAAAAGAAAACTTGTGAGAACATCTAAACGCATAACTTTATGATTCGAGTTGAACTAAACAAATAAAATTATAAACATATTTAAGTTGATATTAATCAAATTAACATTTATTATGAAAACCGGAGAAAAGACTTAATGGGATTTTATTTCGGAAAACTAGATGAGAGGATATTATTCAAATTAAATTGATATTTAATTTTAAAAACAGGAAATATGGCACAACAACACTACTAAACGATAGCTTAGGGTTTTAGAAGACTAACGCAAAAAGAACGGATCAAAACGGATCTAAAACGCGGAAACTACGCATCAAACAGCGCTGCAGGGACCTATACGCAATTAACTATAGACTTTAAGGGTTAGCTGAAAAGAAATACAAGACACAGAAAATAGTGCTTGCAAAACATGAAAAGATTAGGGTTAGATCTGAAAAATTCCATGGTGGGGCTGGATTGAGAAGATGGAAAAGATATAGGGGGTTTCCTACAAATTTTGCAGGACACAGGAATTTTCACGGTAATTACAGAACCTTCCAGGGACCTAATCTGAAAAAAGCTTGAATCAGCCTCCCATGGAGACCAGCGGGTACTGTAGCTCAAATTGCCGGCGATTTAGGGCACGAGAGGTCGCGGGAAGTGGGGGAAAAGAAAGAGGACGACGAGGGGATTCCGTTCCATACCTAACTTACCACGGGGACGTATCGTGGTGATCGAATTTCGCGGGTGAAGCGGCGCCAGCGGGTCTGTTCTGTTCCTGGGTTGCACTTCCGTTCATGGCGTGCAGTGGCGGCGCTGGGCAAGGCCAGGAGGGGGAAGAAGCAGGGGCGCACGGTGCTGCACAGGAGCAGGGCGCAGGGGCGTGAGGCGAGGGCTCAGGCGGGCGCTTGCTGGCCTGGCTGCAGGAGACATGAGGGGCGGCGCTCAGGCTGCGCACAGGTAGGGGAAAAGCGGCACGGCAGGGATGGCAGCATCCTGTGGTGCACGAGCTTGAGCACCAGGCCAGGGGCGCACAGAGGGGGAGCGGCGACGCCCAGGCGCAGGGCACGGCTGCGCAACAGGGGCACGCAGGGCTGGGCTTACAGCGGGCAGGAGGAGGAAGAGGATGCACGGGGGGCTAGGGCCGGCAGCAGCAACAGGGCACCGGGATGGAGAGAGGCAACAGGGAAAAATGAGGCTGCACAATTTATAGGAACGTGGAGATGTGGGATTTGGCAGGCTGGGACGAGGCGGCGCATCGGGCTGGAACTCGTTCCTGAGTTCGGATTGGCCATGGGAGAGATGAGACAGGGCTAACCAGCGGGTCCCGCAATTTAGCGAGCAAAGAGAGGATAGAGGAGGTAACGGAAAAAGAAAATGAGATTGACCAAGCGAGTTCGGTTATGCGCCGAAACAGGTTCGGGTGAGGGCCGAACGTGAAAATGAGCTGACTGTGCTGGTTGAACATGAACGAGTTATTCGAGAACGTGAATTATAAAAGAGAGAAAAATCAGGCCGAGTCACTGGATCTGATGGTGATCGAACATCGTCGGAAAAACACTGAAGACGAGCCACGAGGCGTCGTTTTCAAGCATGACTTGATCGGGGGAAACGGTTAGAGAATCGGGAGCTCGAAGGGACATCTTAAAGATTCAGAGAGGACAAGGTTAAAAGGACGTACAACAAGATACGGCTCGGTCCGACTGCGATGAAAATTAAAATAGAAATATTTTCCAAAACATATTTTCAAGTTTAAAACAAATCTAGAAAAGTCCAGATAAATATTTCAAACCCAGAAAATATATCCGGAAGAATCCCAAAAATTTCCGAGAAAACTCAGGAGGTAATTTGGGTCACGAGGATTCCAAATAAAATATTTGGGACTCATGAAAAAGAATTTTAGAGCTTTCCAAATAATAAATGGATCTAGCTCTCAGATAAATAGAATAATTGCCAGAAAAATCTTTAAAATTCTCGGAAAATCCTTTTGATAGATGAACACATTGTAAGAGATAGTCACATCCTAAAATTAAATATTTTAGGGTGTGACACTGGACAACTGCACCGACGTTGACTCAAACCTGTCGTCGGTTTAACCGGTGTATAGAGCTTGAAATACCTTGGAAAAACCAACTCTGGACTAATGCACCAACATTAAATTCAAACGCGTCGGTTTAACCGGTGTATTGACTTGTCCAGACTCTGCTGACTTCGTTTAACCGACGTATAGAAAGTTTTGATCGTCGGTTAAACCGATGTTAAAGACTTTTCCTGATTTTGCCTTTTCTGATTTGAGTATTGAATGAAATCCAAATATTCTTGAGATATGAGTTGAGAACCACTTATTTGAACTTCTAGAAACCTGAGTGACCATTGTGTGCATCCATTTTCAAATGACCATGTCCATGCTCAAGTTAGTTAGCCTTAACCCCTCTTAATAGTGCGATCACTACAAAACTATAAAACCTATACTAACCTAAGTGTCCTTCTCAACCTTATGACACTTAGGACTAGAAAGATCCTTAGTCTTGACATATTATTGAGTTGAATGCCGAGATCGCCTTTTTGAATAACGAAAATTAGGGGCCTCTTTTGACATATGACCAAATGAGCGATAATGATCTATTAAGCTGCACAAACTCATTAGTCACAATAATGGTTGTCATTAATTACCGAAACATACCTTGAGAGCCTAGATGCTTACACCTTAGTTGCACATCTAGATTATATATTTTAGCTTATGTTTTGTGCAAACTAGTTTGAGTTAGTTTGAGTCATAAGTTAAGATTTTAGAATTGCCTAATTCATCCTCTCCCTCTCTTAGCTGCAAGCACCGATTCTTCATTTCCAATATCTTTGATGTGTGAGCTTGCAGTTCAAAACTCTTGTTTGTTGTTTCAGATAACTGGCTGCCTTTGTCAGGATAGTTCATCTTTTTATTCTTGATATCCATATGTTAAACACTGCCTTTTCCGGTCCCAAGCCCGCGATGAGAAAATGTGGAGCGTTGTGTTAGGTTTGACGAACCAGCGTAAAAAATCAGCCACTCTAATGGAAATGAAACCCATAAGAAATTCGTTGGGGCGTAACCCTCTTAGCGACGCGCTACATCAGAACCCAGGTGTGGTGTTAAATGGGCAAGGGCCGGGTCGTCATCCCCTCAGGGGTGCGTCGTATCGTGATCTGGGTACGATGATAAGTGAGCAAGGGTTGGGTCGTCGCAGCCTCTGTGGCGCGCTACATCTGCGCCCGGGTGTAGTGAAAAATGAGCAAGGGTCTTCGCATTTCTCTCGACAGGTGCGAAGGGTAAGGAAGCTGGCCGAGCCAACAAGGATTCGTCTAGGTTGTTGGAACGTAGGGTCTCTAACAGGTAAGTTAAGAGAACTAGTCGATGTAGCAATTAGGAGGCGTGTAAATATTCTATGCATGCAGGAGACTAAATGGAAGGGCTAGAAGGCGAAGGAGGTGGAGGGTTCTGGCTTCAAGCTTTGGTACACGGGGACAACTTCGGGTAGGAATGGTGTAGGCATCTTGATTGATAAGAGCCTTAAGGATGGAGTTGTGTTCCAACTAAGTATATTACCCTCATCAAGGATATGTACAAGGATGCGATGACTTGTGTTCAAACATGTGATGGTGATACCAATGACTTTCCAATTAAAATAGGAGTACATTAGAGGTCAGCATTGAGCCCTTATCTATTTGCTTTGGTGATGGATGAGGTCACAAGGGACATACAGGGTGATATCCCTTGGTGTATGCTCTTTGCTGATGATGTGGTGCTAGTTGACGAGAGTAGGGCAGGGGTTAATATGAAGTTAGAGCTGTGGAGACACACGTTAGAGTCGATGGGGTTCAGACTGAGTAGGACCAAGACCGAGTATATGATGTGCGACTTTAGCCCGACTAGGCATGAGGATGGGGACATTAGCCTCGAAGGTCAAGTGGTGGCTAAGAAGGATACTTTTCGGTATCTAGGATCAATGCTTCAGAAAGATGGAGACATTGATGAAGATGTTAGGCATAAAATTTCAGTCGGTTGGTTGAAGTGGCGGCAGGCTTCTAGCGTCCTCTGTGACAAGAAGGTGCCACAGAGGCTAAAAGGTAAGTTCTATAGGACGGCGATTCGCCCGGCGATGCTATATGGTGCTGAATGTTTGTGATATTCAGGTACTTGGTATTGACACACACTAGATTTTAGTATGAAGTTGTGTGCAAAATATTGTGAAAGTGTGATTAAAAATTTAAAGGATAAGGGAAAAGGATTATTTATATAATTACAATTTAATAAAGGTCCTTTTGTGCAAGTGTGCAAGAATGAGAGGTAAAGTCATGTTCTGCTTGGGTTGTTTTGAAAAAGTGCAAGAACTTGCTTTTAAACCATAGATAGAAGTGAAACCACCTCTAGGATTCATTTTGAGTGTGGTAGTTAAAAAGAGTTATTTTTGAAATTTAACTTTTGCTCAACTTTTAACTTACTTTCAAATCCTTAACTCTTTTGAAACTAAACCTTAAAGCAAAGTTGTAGATCTTGATAATCCCTACACTTTTTCTTTTGGGCCCATTTCCATTTGAGCTCTGGTTTGAAAGTTACCAAGACATTACAATGAGGTCCCTGCACTTTTAGAAAATCACAGCTCAGTCCTCGTCTTCTTCCTCCAGCCCCGGCTCCTCTGTTTCCTCTCTGCGCCACCCCGCCGCCCTCACCGGCCGTTCTCCCGAGGCTCTGCTGCCCTAGCGCCGCTCTCTCTTGTGCAACGTGTTGCCCACCGCCCGCGCCGCCTCTGCTGGCTCCCTCTCGTCCTGCCACGCCGGGCCGCCTGTGCCGAGCGGCCGCCACGCATGCCCAAGGTACACGACGGTGCCACCCGTCGACCTGAGCCTGGCCTCGCATCTGCTCTCCCTCTCCCTCTCTTCTACAGCGTGATGTTCCCCTATAAAGCCCGATCCGAGCCCTTCCTTCTTGCTGTTTTTCCCTTTCTTCTTCCTCACGACCACCAAGCCAACCACCATGCCGCCCGCCAAAATTCTCCACGGCCGCTCCTCCCCGCCCAAATCCCAGCACCCAGAAGCTTCCTCTCCCTCCCCTCCAGCCTTCCGACCCGCTCTGGTCAAGCCTCTGACTTCCCTTGGCCGGAATCGACACAACCCCGTGCCGCTGCTCGCCGGAGGAGTCCGAGGTCCACCTCATCATCGACGACCACCTTCCGCCCCATCTCCGACCAAATTGGGTACGGGAAATGCACCCCTACACTCCCATGATGCTTATGCGCGCCTCCTCTATCCATGTTCACCGGCCCCTCACCGGGAACGCTGACGCGCCGCCACGGCCGCCGCCATCTCTCGTCACCGGCCCTGCTCCGCCACTGCTCCTCAAGCACATCACCCACCAACAGACACTACTTGCTCCGTAGATCATGATAGGCCTGTCCTTCCCCGCCAGTGACCTCGTCGCCGACGAGAACGTGCTGGATAGACACGCCGGCCGCCGCCGAGTGCTCGCAAGGGCATATCTGCGATTTCTTTTTCTGTTCTAAGGGCCCAGGTGCAAGAACCCGAGGGCCTCTCTGCAAGTTTATTGTTTAGTGTTAGCTGTCAACTTGTAAAATTCATAGGAATGTGTAGAAAAATCCAAAAATTACCAAACCAGTTTTGTTGGAATCTAGAAATATAAATCTAAAACTTTTATTAGTAAAGTTTGGTTTGAAACTAAATGATTTTTGATTTATTTTAAACTTAAAAATAAAAGGGTATCTTATGCATAACTTTTGCATATAAGCTTATCTTCTTATGATTTTTGGTGTGTAGCTTGCAGGTCATGGGCAAACTTGTGTAAAGATTTCATGCTTAGCACTGCTTTGTAGTTTAAGTTCTTTTAAACTTTTACAAATCAAATGTATAGTAGTTTGCATTTATTTAAACATGTTCCTAAGACTTTCTGTTTAGGTCTTTTTACCATAACCTAATTTGTTGATAATTAGTTCATAATCATTTTTTTAAGAATTTATAGTTCTGTTTACTTCGGATTTAAATTTAAACCTGAAATTTGAATTCAAATTCAAATACTTTAAGTTTTGTTTTCAAAAAATTATGAAAAATTCATGATAAACTTAATTGTTGAAAATGAGCTTATCTACAAAAATTCAAGGTCAGAACCTTTATAATTTTTAAAATAAAAATCAAACTTGTCCAATTACTTTAAAAAGTAATTCCACTAATATGACAAGGCATTAAATACTAATAGTAGAATTAACCTCCCCTTGTTTCATGAGTTTATGTTTGTTAATTTGTTAGATTGCAACTTTATCGTGAAATAAAATCTTTAACTCAAGCACCATCTTACTTAAATCATTGCATATCATGTAGAGTCAGCAACACTCGACGACGGAATCTACGAGCTGGTTCAGGAACCCGAGCTTGGGTTTTCTGAAGATCCTGCAAGCATCGCCGAGATATTGACTGAAGCCCCGAACCAAAGTTCGGAAGTCTCTGACACTCCTGACCCCAACCCCACGCAAGAAGGCAAGCCCCGGTGCATAACCCAGTATTTCAATTTACTACAATTTTATACTGATATATTATATCTTGCATTAAGTGTAGGAATTGAAATGGAACCCTAGATGCATTGATACTAGTAACCTATGTATTGTGCCTGAGTCCTTATCGCATAGATGCTCTGCTAATAGGACCGGCAGAAGTCGAGTGATTTCCTATCACTCACGCGATATAGGAGTTGCATGTTTACTATTTTACAATCACTATAAGGATGATGGACAGAGTCACGTGCAGTATCATGACCTGGAGGTTTACCCTGTCTGTTTTGATAAAAGTTGTTAAGGTCGCAGTGTGTGGTAGTGGTGACTAAGCGTTTGAAAGTATTAGCCACTTGCCGTGAAATATGGTAAAGCGGTAAGCCTAGTAACCAATCGGCCCGAGGAATGGACATACCTCCCACCACTCGTAATTTGGTTTTTCTCACACACTAACGTGCGGGAGTACGTTCCGCACAGCGGACAGGAGTACGGTCATGTAGTCGCGCTACAGACGTATGTCCTACACAATTGGTGTGCGTACGGTCCTACAGTCGCTTGTGGTGGCCCTGTTCCATGAGTCGGAATGAAAGGCAAACGGTTGTTTCGGAGCTATCGTTGGATGTTCCAAGCGTGTGAGTTATGTTTGCCTTGCAAGGTTATAAAATTCGATTCAGAATCGTCCGTTTCTCGCGAAGATTGAGACTGCTTATTCCTTCTGCCACATAGAGTAAGAACAGTAATCATTATGGAATAATCTGGATGGATGTTAATCTCTACATTGATTGCCTAGTATAGATGCTAACCTAGAATGATTAATGAGACTAGAATTTGAAAGCTAAAACATGAAAGTAGATCATACTCTTTGTTGCTTTTCAGCTGAAATTAAACACAGAACCATTACAAGCTATCATGAGTCTAGCTACATGGCTAAGTACACCATGACCAGAGTTAAGTCTTGCTGAGTATTAGTACACTCAGTCTTGCTAGTCTATTTTTCAGGTATGACCTTTGAAAACCCCCCGGATGGTTCCGCATAGCCAACTTCTATTCCGTTTGGCTGATCCGTGGAGTGGGATCCATCCCCGGCTGGCAGTGACCCTCCTGAATGACTCCATACTTCGGGCTGAGTGTGGTATTCAGCTCCGCGACATGCGTAGTCGCGTGTTAATTTTACTTCCGCTGTGAACCTGGACGAGCATGTTTAGCTTGTCGTTTTAAACAATGTTTGTATAAGTTGACCTTAATTTGAAATGGTTTGTAATAATGTTTAATATTCTGTAATTAAAAGTTGGTGAGCTGTGTGTGATTGTGAACTCGCCTTCGTGCGAGGTAAACCTGCTTCGATCCTGTTGAACCGTGGTTGCATCGGGCAGAGACCCGTCAGACCAATGGGTTGTTCCGTTTGAAGTGTATTGAGTTAGTATCGGCTGTATAGCGATAACTAGTGCACTTGAGCCGGAATAATTCGGGCGGTTCTGCCACAATGTTGGCCTACAAAAAGGTGACATATTCAGCAACTGAGCGTAGCAGAGATGCGTATGCTGCGTTGGTTCTGCGGGCATACAAGAAGGGATAGAGTCCGGAACGAAGAGATTCGAGATAGTGTCGGGGTGGCACATATCGAGAAGAAGTTGATTCAACATCGGTTGAGATGGTTTGGACATGTACAACGGAGGCCTCCCGAGGTGCCGGTGCGTAGTAGAGTTTTAAAGCGGGGCGATAATGTAAAGAGAGGTAGAGGTAGACCTATACTAACTTGGGACGAGACGGTTAAGAGAGACCTTAAGGAGTGGAATATCGTTAAGGAATTAGCTATGGATAGGAGCGCTTGGAGATTAGCAATTAACGTACCTAAACCGTGACCTTTGTTACTTTTTGTTTAACCTCTAACTCTTCCTTTGTTTTGTGCTCTTTTTGTGTTTCTTATTCTTATTTTCTGTAGATTTCATCTCTAGCATATCCCAATTTGTTTGGGACAAAAGGCTAAGTTGTTGTTGTTGTTGTATATCCATATGTTAATGGTACGCCTGCATTAATGGTACACTGTTTGTCTCATTCTGACTTGCATGAAGTTTGAAGTTGAGTCTACCCCTTTGTTAGGATAGTTCATCTTTTTATTCTTGATATCCATATGTTAATGGTACACCTGCATTAATGGTACACTGTTTGTCTCATTCTGAGTTACATGAAGTTTGAAGAAGTTGAGTCTATCCCTTTCTACGAGGCAGAGAAACTAAGATCTGAAATTCTCTGACTGATTTTAATTTGCAATTTTTCTGGGTGACTGAATGGATCGCATAGCCGTGAGAGGTCACCGGCTGCTGCGTTGCTTGTTTCGTGCCCGTGGTGCAGGTAGATGTCGCCGATAAGGCAACGAACAGCGGAGATGAGGAGCAGAGAACAGGGAGATGAGACGGTAGATTGATTCTGGCTTGTTTATTCATGTGTCGTGGCTTCATATAAATAACCACAATTACAGACTCAACAACTTAACTAAAGTTCCTCAACCAATCAAACAACTTGCTAACAACCATATATAAGCGAACGCTAATTTGAAACAAACTAAGACTTACCGCTGAAGCCATGAATCTCGTCGTTGCGTTTTATCCCTGGTGCTTCCTCCTCTGATAGGTGATGCCGACCATAACAGTGTATGAAGTATGTTTATACCTTTATAAAGCCAACAATTTAGCCATATTTTTCTCAACCTGTCTCTACAAATCCATTACTCTTAACCCTGATTTGTAATTGTACTCCGTGCTAACTGGGTCCAGGAACTGCTGTTAGTTTCTGTAGACATACATAGATGAGTTAAGTTATGTGCCTTGAGTCCATTTTTGCGTAAATGTGAGTTTAGTGATTGCATTTTAGCATGTACTAATAACCTTTGGATGGGTACTGCAAACAAACAATTTGATCATAAATGACTATATTTTTTTGCTCCTTTCAAAATAACATTTGCATATCTGGAGGACTGGAGGTTCTTTGTCTATATTCGTAGTACCATAGAAACAGAAGATTTCATTGCCCCTGGCTGGTTCTCTTTTCATGTTTGTTATCTAATGAGCTGTGAACACATTTGCACATGCATATGCATTGCACATCCCCAGATAAAACCTTGTTAGTTCACTGCCAGCAAAGGGTAAAAAGAAAAATAGTTGTGAATTCAAAAGTGCTGTATGGCTATTCCAAAATCCAAATAGCATAAGTTATTGCTAATTTTTCTTGCTTGTTCAATCTTTGCTCTCAAAATTCGTATACTGTTCGTCAACATTGTTCTAGTTATTTGTCTAATAACTAATAACCCTTCCTCTGTTGTAAGGGAACTGCAAATAATTGTTTTCTGTAATCATATACTGTTCATCAACATTGTTCTAGCGATGTAATGTATTTTAGATGATAGTTATGCCTATTTCACAAATCATAGAAAGTTTTTACTACACAGACCTGTAACAAGATTCTTGAAATACTGCAGGTGTGAAACAGTTTTAAAGCCAGGCTTTAACTGCATGGTCCGTATCAAGAACAAGAGGAATAAAATAAAGCGGCAGAAGAAATCAAACTGTTGTCAGAACAGTGTTACCTGGGCATGCCATTTCTGTGGAGATCGAAACCTAATATCGGGTAGTAGGAAGGGCATAGTTAAAAGCCTATTATAATCAATAGAGCAACGTGGCATGGGCTTGGATTGCAACAGAACACAAGAAATGAAAGAAATTCTTGAGCACTTCCAGGCAGTAATCTTGCAAGTTGATTTATTATCCAGGTTGCGACAGTCAACTGGTGAAAGTGGTGAACATGGGGAAAGGTTAAGAATTAAGCGTACTGGCGATTATAAAAAGGGAATGACCTGTTCAATGGTGGAACCTGGTCACTCACCAGCCTCTGCTTTTCAAGAGGACAGCATACAGAAATTAGTATTACAAAACACAAACGATGAACAGATGCATGAAACTGAGGCTATTTCTTCTAGAAACATCGAAGCATCTGAATCTATTGCCACCATGGAAATAGAATTTTCAGCTGGTTCAACATTTCTTACGCCACAGAAGACAAAGCTGTTGAAACTGACTGATCCTAAAATGCAGCAGAAACATTCAAGCCAAAAATTGCAGAGAGCAAGAAAGGAGGTACTTCTGGTTCAGCTACTGGCAATACCGCTCTAGCAAGTCTACCCGAAATGACTGAGAAGAATGCAAAATCTGCAGCAGGAGATTCTGCTCATGTTTGTTGCAGTACGAGGAAGCGAGTAAGGAAAGGGTGGACCACGCTGAAACAGATAGCTGAAAAGGATGAGCTTGAGAGGGAGGAGAAGATGGGTAACTTTGTAATCCCATTCTTCATGCAGTAAGAGAGATGCTACAATTTCCCATGTAAATGTTCCATCACTGGTGTATCTGTAGAAAATAAGTGTCATTTTGGTAAAATGGTGGATTTTGGCAGGCGTGCAATTCAGAGGAAAGATACCTTTTATTTTCTTTGGCTCAGTTTTGTTATTTCTGCTACCTTCTTTATCTTTGGCTCAGTTTTGCTATTTCTGCTTTGCAGTTATGAGAATCTGATCGTTTTTCTTTGGACGTAGTTTACTTTGTACACCTGTACTATACACGGTGAGCGAATCAAAGATCCGTATCAAAACTTCATGCATTAGACAATTTCTGAAGATATGACTACTTGCAGAATGTTGTACCTCACAAACTTCAATTCCCTATATACATTTGGTTTTTTGGTTAACCTTATAAGATATTGCTTGACACACCTTTTGTCGGGACCACTTTTCAAGTTTCTATGCAAGTCATCTTAAAAGATGAATTTGACAAGCAATTGATGGGGCCACGAGATCTCCTTGACTCTGGGCCCACTTGTTGAAACAAGACATAAAAGTATCCATGAAACATTCTTACACTACAGCCAGTTATAAATAAAAGATATTTTAGATTACTCTAGTTTAATTAAACTTTGATTACATATTCCTCTCTCCATTCTCTTTTGATCTATCTATTTTACTTTAACACAATAAGCAAGGAGATGGATCTACTTATCATGCAATTAATCGCTGGCCGTAATTTTATCGGTGCGTACGCACCCTTTAGTATTGATAAAGTAGATTAGAACACTCTACGCGGATTCATGGGGTCCATTCATTTTCCCTACAGTGTACATCCCGCATTGAGTTCTAAGTCAGTGATAGCTGCTTAACTGTAGTGGGGGATTTTTATCACCCACGGCAGCACATGCAAGCAATTTCAAAGCTGAAAAAAGCACATGCACAACTGTATTTAATTTGAAAAGCCCCTCAAAACAAGATGTCACTTGCATATGTTTCAATAAATTTTTTAAATACACATAAATTGCTTACGTAGATTAGAAAAATACCAACGTAAATTAGTAAAAATGCTCAATTGACTCGCTAATGTTACCTATATTAATCATGCAATAAACATCTACCTACCCAACACAATTGTTTGCCATCATCCTCTAATTACATCATCCTCTAATCATCCAATTGTTTTTGCAAAATTTATAAGCAAATTAGAATACACTAAAAAATATTTTCTCACACTAAAAAGTATATCTTTGAAACATAGTGGGGTGGGATCTTGGTTTGAAGCTCTTATTGAAATAAGCGCAAATATGTCATCGAATTTTGATTTGGACGCCCGATTTTAAATCTACGACATATTAATTTTTAAAATTGTGTGCATGCACACGCTTATTCATTCGTTTTCTCATCCTCGCATATGCATGCATGTGCTGACATCATTCTTCTTCTTTTCTCTCTCATGCAGACACTCTATTATGCTTGTCCGAGGTTCCTGAGGTGATTCGCTCCGTAGAAAAGGAATATTGATTCTGTAAAGTGTTCCCAACATATAAAAGATAGCCGTACGAACGGTTTATAATACGGCCGGCTATAAATTAGCCGCATCCTTACTGGTTAGTCGAAACGTGCACCGGTTGTTCTAGAGAAAAACAAAATGATCATCCATGTTAGCCCTGAGATAACAACTTAAATAGGACTATTAAATGAGAAAAAAAATCAGTTCTAGAAATAAGCCTATCAAAAGAGGATGTAGCAGGTGCTCTTTATCTTTTGAATTAGACATAGTATAGTTTCGATTACATTTTTGCTATGTCTATAAATATTAGAAAAAATTTCTATTCAACACTAAACTATGTCATAGTTTGATTTTGACCATCTAGTTCCAAAACCAGAAATTTTTTTATCACCTAACTATCAAAACTATTCACATTTGGCCATCTAGCTATTTCAATGGGTGGTTCCACTGAAAGATGCTTAGCTAGAAGCGACAAAGGAGGGGAGCTGGGCAAGGCCGATGATGGCAACCAGGGGAAAGCTGTCGTAGAAGCTTTGCCCTGAAATTGAACTACCAAAACCATTAAAAAGTGCTTTGCGCGGCGAACAACAACAAGACAACTAAGGCCCTGTTTGGATCCGTAGCCCTATTACATCGGATGTTTAGTTACCAATTAGAAGTATTAAACGTAGACTAGTGATAAAACTAATGTCAGCCCCTCTCTCTCCATGATACGATAGAATAGGACTAAACTTTAGCCCTTGAAATCCAAACATCCTGTAACTACATTTGCTTTGAGATGATGAAATAGGCTTAGATGTCAACCCCTCTCTCTCTCCTCTTACACTCCCGCTCCGGCACCGGCAGCCGCGCCCTACCTCTCCCTGCTCCGGCGCTGCCATGCGTGAATATATTCTTCTATTTTCCCCACGCCTGCCAATGTCTCGTTTCAAGGAGGCCAAACAGCATCCCTTCGCCGCCTCCCTCCCAAGTCCAGGTTACCTTCCTGGAGTTTTGTAAAGCGACCTTCCTTCCCAATATTAGAATTCAGAAACATGGTTGAAGTTTTGTAAGGCTGCCTTACTTGCCAAACTAATCCAATAACCTTTGGTTTTCTCTGTGTTGGCCACTTTTGTCATGGATGACATTCTGCTTACAATGGGTCTTGCCATCTTGCTACTCCCTCATGTATATTTAAGTGCCTGTTACTATTTCTTGCCCCCAGGAGGTGGTAGATATTTAACATTCTTGATCTCTGCTATTAGGTTGAGTGCCCGAAGTATCCAGGATTTTGCCTGACAAGGCAAAGAAATGAATATCCATTTATTGAAGTATTTTACAATCCAGAACAGGTTATCATTCTTTACTGAGTCTATTGGTTTACATTTTTGGTTTCCTTCTTTGGAACCTTTGCAGTTTCCTTACTCTGGTTAACGTTTTCATTCACGTTTGTTGTTTTGTATAATTTGTGCCCATTGGGATAATGGGTGACATCATAATGGATTATGTTACAATTCAGTGGTGGCCTTGGTGTTTGTTAAATTATCATATCATTCTTGCAAGTTGAACTTCATGTCAATATTGTTTGATATTGTGATTAGTCTTCACATCTAGGGGATGATAAGTTGCCGAATTCTTGTTAATGTGATGATTTGATGAACCCAAGAACAAATAACCTATTTTCTGCATGATATACTCAACAACCTGTGAAGTCATTTTCTCTAGTTTCAGGACATGTTTAAGAATATTCTAATGTTAAAGATATAAAACAAATTTCCTGCAGCATGCACTCTATGACTCAATCCACTTCTGCGAATGTAGAATTTCAAGGTTCGAGAAACAACTCCCGTAGGCTTGATTATTTTTATGTTCGTTGATCCTAAATGGTGTAAGAATTCTTGATCATTACTTGCTCAGCTGTGTAGTCGTGTACAATTCTAAAACGCAGTTTCATTCCTCTCTTTTTTTTCAGAACGCGCAAGAGAACGACGTGTCATTGCATTAAGAAGAAATTGGTTACAATTGTTTTCATTCGTAACATTTGTGCCTTTTATGCAATAGAAAACGACCAGGTGTAGCACTATGCAGTTCCATTCTTATATGGTGCATATTTTATTTGGTTATAAGTTGTAGTTAAGTTTTTTCTTAAGCATAATGCAAATAAGCACGCCATATGATTTCTTTCATTTTGTGTTGGTAATGACTTGATCCTTACCAAGAAAAGTGTCACATCCGGTTTTAAGGACAAAACTGAATGCATAACTATATATATGTCAGGATCAAGTTCCATACATACAGTGACTTCATCAGTTAATAATCAGTAATAATATTATGAAAAGAGAACTAAAAGACTATAAAGATTATCAGAGTTATACACAGCTTATCCTGAAACACAGCTTATCCTGAAAACAAAGGTTTCAAACTTCACAGGCAATCAACCGGGGGTTGCGTAGGCCTAGAACTCAGCATCATCTTCAACAGACTTTACATCAACTTTTTCTTCTGAGCAGCAATTATAAACAGCATGAGTACACTTATGGTTGATACTCAGCAAGTGTTGGAAATTATATGACATGAAGGCCAAAAATAAGAAAAGGCTGACTGGCTGACTGCGATTAGCAATTTTAGTTGGTCAAATTTTATTAGCACCTGATTACTAAGGTATATCATATCAAAACTCACATTAAAAGAAAACGAATAGATATAACAGAAACATAATCATGACCATAAACATGGTCCATAATTTATTTCATCTTCAAGATCAATTATCATGTGAGGGTCCAAGCCGCTCTTAATCGTGAGCACGGCTGATATATCAGTTTTCACTTTGCGGATGTTGTACACTTTACCCACAATTCATGTCTTCCGATTTGCCCGAGGTAGGTAGCCTTTTAAACACTTCCGAGGTGAGTGGCGAAAGTTTCACTACGAGGCCTTTACAAAGATACCCTAACTTATGACAATACGCTAAGATTTCAGGCTGTAGTGGTCATAACCCTCCCTAATAAGAAAAATACCTTAACCAGGATCATATCTAAACCTCAAAGGACTGGGCTATACCCCATCAACGCACTCCCCTCTTGCCCTTTCGGTAAGATCATCACAAGCTAGAGTTTCTAATTAATTAGTCAAGACCAGAGCCATATAGTACTGTGGTTGCACTGTTTTTCTAAGTGGTTCTCCATGATCCGATTAAACAGATATGATCTTGTGATTAACAACACAAAGAGCATAAATATGGATAAAATAGGTGTAGCATCATCATTATTATCATCAAGGTTATTGATATAACCAAATCGGAACCAGTTATAGCAACTCAGCAGAAGCTACCCAACAAGAAAGATAAACCCAGGTTGACAAGGAATGATCATAAAGATTAGCATATCCTTAATTAGGATCCATCAAAATTAGAACACATGCATGCACATAGAAAAAGTTGTATTTATTGTGATTATTAGGATAAAAGAATAATCAAGAAAACACTTGCCTTTCTTCCAAAGAATAGCTCCTCAGAGTCTTCAACTCTTGTTCTTCCAAAGAATAGCTCCTCAGAGTGTTCAACTCTTGTTCTTAAAACTCTTAATCTTCAAAACTCTTCGATCGCGCTCCTTCTAACGCCACACAAGCATCGGGCGCAAGCATACAAGCAAACAAACAAATAAGAATAACTTAGAACAAATACACCAAACAAAAAGAAAGCTTAAAAAGAGCGTACTAAAGGATAGAGCTCGTTGCTATAGTCACGAGAACGTAAGAAATGCGGAAGACGGAGCTACGGTTGAAAGGTTGAAAAGAAACAGCTATCAGAAGATTTACATTATAAAAAAAAAATAAAATAAGCTTCATTTATTTTAATTGGAAAATAAATGTAAAAAATATTCAAACAAGAATATCCCTAATTATAATTAACTCAAATTATATTTGCATTAATAAAAACAAAGTAGAACTTAGTCAAATTTTATATATAATTATCTATGTACAAATTACACTAATTAGACAATTAATTAGAAAGAAGACTTGTGAGAACATCTGAGCGTATAACTTTATGATTCGAGTCAAACTAAATAAATTAAATTACAAACATATTTGAGTTGATATTAATCAAGTTACATTAATTATGAAAATCGGAGTATAGACTTAATTGGATTTTATTTAGAAAAAACTAGATGAGAGGACATTTATCAAATTAAATCTATATTTAATTTTAAAAATAGAAACTATGGTACAACAAGCTACAAAAGGATAGAAGACTAACGCAGAAAGAACGGATAAAAAAGATCTAAAACGAGAAAACTATGGAAGAAACAAGGTTTCAGGGATCTAGTCACAATTAACTGTAGATTTCAGGGGCTAGCAGGGAAGATTTGCAAGACACAGAAACAGTGCTCACAAATAAATCAAAAGCTAGGGT
Organism: Panicum hallii; assembly: GCF_002211085.1. NCBI lineage: Eukaryota > Viridiplantae > Streptophyta > Magnoliopsida > Poales > Poaceae > Panicum > Panicum hallii. The sequence continues at coordinate 32,769,014 of NC_038045.1, read as the reverse complement.
TAGATCCATAAAAGACCACAGGCAGGGTTGGGTTGAAAAGATGCAATAGATCTAGGGAGTTTTCTGTAGATTTCCATAGGCACAAGAAAAACAGCAAAATTACACTATTTTGCAGGGGTTAGATTGTAAGAACTCGAGCTCCTCCATGGCTCGCTGATAGGAGCTCACGGCCAACCGAAATTCCGGCGATTTAGGGCATGGGAGAGAGCGGGGAGCGGGGGAATAGAGAGAGGACGACGAGGGGGTTCTGTTTTACCTCTTACTTGCGGCCAACCTCGACGGGAATGGCTGGAATCTCTCCAGAAAAGGAGGCGGAGGTGCTCTATTCCGTGAGAACGATTAGGGCAGCGTTCTGTTCTTCTTGGCGAGTTCCTTGGTGATGCAGGAGGGGGTGCGGCTGCAGCAGCAGTAGGGGGCAAGGCGATCAGGCTGGCGGCGGTGCTGGTTGGCTCCTCGGCGCTGATGGTGCTGCACGAGGGACGCGTGCAGGAGGGCACGACTGCAAGGGCGTGCAGGGCCAAGGCGAGCAGGGGCAAGGCATGCACACCCAGAACGGCGGCAGCGCACTGCACGGGGGTGGCGGTGCTAGTCTGGGCGACGCGAGGAGGGGATGCGCACAGGGGTTGGGGGCGCTCCTGGTGGCGGTGTACAGGGGCGCAGGGAGGCTCGAGCGCTTTCCTTTTATGGGGCGCAGCAGGAGGGGTGAGGGGTCATGAACTGCAGAGGGGGCGATGCAAAGCAGGGCTGCGTAGGCAGGGCGTGTAGCACAGAGGTAAGGCTTGGGCGCACGGGATCCTGGTGCCAACGCCGTGCGCTTAGGAGGGAGGAGGCGAGGGGCTGCAGGCACAACGGATCGTAGGAGGGCTCGGGCCTCGCGATTTATAGGAGCGATGTGGGCTAGGCCATTGTGCAAAGCACTTCAAAATGGCGGCATGTGCTGCAGTAGGGCTAGTGCATCGATGCGGGTATTGTAGACTGTTGAGGCCGATCTGAGCTGGGAGCTATTGGCGGGGTGGGTCAGGTCGAGACATGTTTGTGTGGGCTGAAAGCTAAACCTAGGCTAGCCGAGCAGGTTCGGTTGGTTTTGGGCTGCACCACCGAGCCGGCCTACGGAAAGAAGAAAAGATGGGAGGTCGAAACTGTGTAGACTAACGGGCCGACTAAAAAGAAACCTGACCACAGAGAGAAAGAACTGTGAGCAGGCTGCACCTTTTTGTAGGGCGTGGATGGCCGGGCTTGCGTGATGCGCATGCTGACGACAACAGCGAGAGTCGATCGGTCTCGAATGAAGTCAAGAACGGGCACGGAGCGAACAGCTAGCTCAGCCAGCAGGTGGCGTACATGCGTACGATGAGGTCGGCATGTGTGGCCAAACCAAACTCAGTCAAAGAGTCCTAGCACGCACACACGGGAAACTGAGCATAGCATGGGATGGCTATCATGGTGAAAACAAAAGGAGGAGGAGGAGGAGTGACAAGCGGGATCATGTCATCGTAGAGAGCTGGAGAGGAGCGCTCGGCAAAGCCGATATTGATTCGGGCCGATGAATAGAATTCAGGTCTCAAAGAGAAGGGTAAAGAGAGAAGAAAAAGAGACTGGGCGGCTAAGGGGATCAACTTGGGTCTAGGATTTAGAGCAACAGTGCTGGTCATCGGAGTTGACGGTGATGATAACGAAGCACTGGCATAAAATACTGGAACGAGCCATGAGACATTGCTTCAAGCATGACTTGTTCAGAGAGAAAGGATAGAGAACGGGGGAAACTCGAATGGGCATCTTATGGTCTCGGATAGGATAGAGGAAAAATGACGGATAACAAAGAAACGGCTCGGTCCGATTAAGAGAAAGAAAGAAAGAAAGAAAGGGAAAGCGGGAAAGCTTCTGGATAACTCCAACTCGGTGAAGGAAGGCGATCGATGGTGAGTGTCGGTCAGGTAGCTTTGACGAGCTATTAAGCTTCAGAAAGAAAAGGCAAAAGGCAAAAACAAGGGTATTTGCTTCGGTATAACAAAAAAATCTTTTGATTTACTTTTTATCGATGAAAAAGCAACGAACGACTAGATCAGGATGGTAGCTGATCTCAAGCTTGTGCGTAGCATGTTCTAGGATTTATGGTGGACTAAACCCAAAATGAGTTGAATCCAACTCGAGATGAAAAGAAAATGAATTCACTTTCCAAAAGATATTTTCAGGCTTAAATAAATCTAGAAAATTCTAGATAAATCTTATAAACCATCAAAAATATATCCTGAAGTTTCAAAAATTCCCGAAACATTTCTTGAAGATAGTTCGGGGCACGAGAGTCCTAATAAAATATTTGAAACTTGTGAAAAAGATTTTAGAACTTTCCAATAAATGGATTTAGCTCTAGGAAAAAAGAATAATTGCCAGAAAAATTTGAAAAATTCTCGAAAACTCTAAAGATGGATTAACACATTATAAAAGTCATTCACATCCTAAAATTAAATCTTTTAGGGTGTGACAGAAAGAGTGTGGATCCCAACATCACTAAATATTCTGTAGAAGTTTTACCTGTAAGGAATGCTCTGAATTTATGGTTAAACCTTCAAAACTAGCACTAATGAGCCTGCACCTGCCAGTCCAATGCATTATAGATGTGGGCCCTGCATTCTTTGTTGAGCATGGTAATATCCTCTTCTGCAGTTCAACAATGTCCAGAGTGTGTATGGATTTCGAGAATATTTCAAGAAGCACGTGTTCAAGTATGTTGAGACAGACTAGTTCTTTTTTTTCAAGAATCTGCTTTGAGAGGAGTTGAAGTTAAACCGTGTGGAGGATTTAGTTATTCGTAGGTGTGTTCTTTTGAGGGCATTCGTAGGTGGAATTTGCCTAGTGTGTGGATCCCATGTCATCTAGTCATGTATATGGGTGTAGTCCGCACTCAAAGATTGAATTCATAGAAAATGAATGCTGACCTGTGGACCCATGTTGTTGTGTGTCATTTTGTTTGCACATTTGGTTCTGGTATGTTCAACGCTTTACTAACCATTGAAAATAATAATTTTCATATTTCTCCCCTGATTGAGTAATTTGCTGTTGCTTCAGAACCATATTATGTCATCAACAATAGTTGGGTACTTGGGTTGGTTCCAAAAGGCAAAACGGAGCCCTGGACATCATAGTTACCTCCTAATTTGTCCAATTCACGAGCCCCAGACACCAATTGTTGTATAACTGGCAGCTTTACAGATTGCTCATTCGGAAAGGAAGAGGGAACAGGGCAAACAGTAAGACAGCAACACAGCACGAGCTTAGTCGTCCATGGAATAGCAGCAGCTCTTGAAGGTGTCCATGTCGCGGTTGTAGGCGTCGACGCTGCCGTCCCCGAAGAAGGATGGCAGCAGGATGAGCAGGCCCTCCGCCGGCAGGTAGCACTAGGAATGAAGAACATCGGCAGCCCGCCGCGGAAGTCCAGCTCCTAGAACGGGATCTGCAGCCAGCTGTCCACCTGGAGTCCTCGATGTTTGGGGTCAGCACCATCTCTTGCGTGTCCGCCGTCGGTACCGGACGCTCCTTCTCCACTGCCCCGAGCTCGCGAAGTCGATTAACGACTTGCGCCCTGTTTTTGGTAGGCCTGGGACAGTTTCTAGGCTGAATTCAGGGAGTTGAAAAGAAGTGATTCTATGCTGATTCTATGAAATGATTATTTGAAATAAACTAAGGGAGCTCAAAAGAATACGTGCTCCTAATTCACTTCTCACACTGAATTTATTTTTCATAAAGTAAATTTTTATAGAATATTAGATAATCACTTTCAGCCATGGAATCATTTCTCTCAGAAAATCATCTCCCAAAAGAATTAGAATTAGGGGAGCTCTACCAAAAAGACCCTTGAAGTATGCGTCGTCGATCTGGTTCACCACCCGGTTGATGACCTCCACCGTGTGTCGCAGTGTTTTCTTCATCAGGTTGCCAACCATGGCGGCGGGCCACGCCCACAGCACAACGTTGCCCGTGTAGCCATGCGGCACCTATGAGTTCATCCGTGCCCACCCGTCCACAGCGATGAACAAGGTGGTGGACAAGTGCCCATCCAACCTAAATTTTTGGTTTGGTCCGTCTTGTGTCATTGATAGGTGGGCCTTAGTCCATCCCGTATGCGAGTTGGACCAGCCCTCCGACCACGACTTGATCACGTAGATCTCTACAAATTAATGTACGGGCAACTATACCTATCCGATACTTATACCAACTTTATCCGTAGCAACGCACACGCATATTTGCCTAGTATAGTTTAATTGCTTAGCTTTGGTTATAAGACTAGAAACCTATTTTATCTCATTGTCCTCTAAATTAGCTGCTACTCATGCATCTGTAACAAACCCTTGCCACAGGTGATGTTCCGGAGACGTGAGCGGATCACAGAGAGCAATCAGAGGTGGTAGAGGCCGGGCAGAGAACCCTGACACCCCAAGCAAGTCATTCTTCTCAAGAATGTTGTTCCAAGCAAGTCATTCTTCTCAATAATGTTTCAGGGTCTCACGATACAGAGAGACTCGGCCTATATGCGCGAGCTCAGAGATTGACACTCTGGGTCCACAATTACAAACTGATAATTATAATAAAGCATAACTCAAATCACACGTCGATGGCGTAATGTATACTTCCCTCGTCCTCCTCTGCAGGCGTTATACCTCCCCCGGGCGCAGAAGTTGCTTGTCACCAAGCAACAACACCTGGAAAACGCTCTCTGACGACATAGAGATCTTCCCAGGTAGTGGACACTTTAGGCACAGGACTGACAAAGACCTGTTGAATAGCTTGATTACCCTTCTTCACCAGTCGACGATCCAAGATCCTTTCAGGTTGCAGATCATGAGAACTGAGGTCCACCAACTTGGGCCATTCAGAGTAAATTGGTGAGTAGTTAGGAGTAAAAGGTTTAAGTTGGGATACATGGAATACCAGATGGATCAAACTGTGATCAGGCAACACCAAACGGTATTGCAGCAGCGCCAATTTTCTCCAGTATTTCAAATGGACCAAAGAACTTAAATGCCAGTTTTGGATATGGTCGACTAGCCACTGACTGCTGAACATATGGCTGAAGTTTCAGTAGTACCTTCTCCCCAACTTGGAATTGCCTGTTAGTACGATGGCGATCTGACTGTATCTTCATCTTTTGAGCTGCAGCTAGGTGTCGCTTCAGAGCAGATCACTGGGTCTCTCTATTCTGCAGAAAAACAGAGGCTGAAGATGACTAGTCTACACTGACAGGTAGCATGGTTCCCAACTCAGCATCATACCCATACAGTGCCTTGAAATGGGAACAGCCCAACGAAGTATGATAATTAGAGTTGTACCAAAACTCAGCTAAGGCAAGCCAGGACATCCATTGCTTTGGTGATTCACTAACTGCACATCTCAATACATCTCCAGATATTGGTTAACTCTGTTTGGCCATCGGTCTGAGGATGGTAAGAGGAACTCATCAACAGTTTAGTGTCCACCAAAGAAAACCATATACGCCAAAAAGTATTATTAAAGATCTTATCTCTATCAGACACAATAGATTTTGGGAACCCATGCAACTTGACCACATTATCTAACACCACCTTAGCAATTGTTTGTGTTGTAAATGGATGTTTCAAAGGAATAAAGTGATCATACTTAGTAAATCAGTCCACCACCACCAATATAGCATTGCTTCCTTCAGACATTGGAAGACCTTCAATGAAATCCATGGACAGGTCTTTCCAAGCTCCTTAAGGTATATGCAGAGGTTGTAGCAACCCTGCGGGATGCACCAGCTCATGTTTTGCCTATTGGCATACTTGACATTGCTTCACAAAATCCTCCACATCCTTTTTCATCCCCCTCCAGTGAAATAGTTGTTTTAGCCATTGATAAGTTGCTTTTCATCCTGAATGACCACATGTAGCACTGGAATGCAAGCTGCTATTAGTTTAGTCTGCAGTGCACAATTGTGAGCAATCCACACTTTTGTTTAGTATCTGATCAGCCCTTTATCCAAACTGTACCCCTCTTCATCAGGACTATGTATGGCCGGTCTAGTCAACATTTCCTGGGCCTTTGGATCTGTTGTCAAGGGCGTTAAACCCTCGGGTAGCGGGGCCTCGGCTATGTAGTTCGTAGCCACGATCCGTCTTCTCCGGCGAGGTTTTACCCCTCCGCCGCAGGCTTTAGTTGGAGACAAAGGGAGAGCAAACAGAGATAATATCTTTTCTTAATTCAACCAATGTGCGGTTACAAGGATATATAGGCCAAGGCCCTGACCAAACAGTTCCAAACTTAAGGAACTAAAATAGCAACTAATCCTATCTTTCCTAATTTAGCCACTCTCGGTGGTTTCCTGCCACACGTTGCCGCGCTCTGCCGCTGCGCGTGCCACGCGCTCAGCCGCCCGGTGCACATCCCTAGTCCGGCGGCGCCTGGTATACGTGCGTCCCCACATGACATCTCTCCCCTCCCCAAGAGGCAGCTCATCCCCAAGCTGGAATGCAGGATACTTGGCAACTATGGCTCGATGTCCTCCCAAGTTGCCGAAGCAGCAGTCCGGCCTTTCCACTGCACGAAGACATGGCGCACCCCACGAGCAATGCGCGTCTTGACAGCAAGTTCAGGCTCCGGGGCCACCGCACCATGGTGGATGGGCGGCAAGGGCGGAGGAACCTCTGGCAGCGGTCCCTGGAACTTCTTGAGGAGACCCACGTGGAAGACATCGTGGAGGCGGGTCCCTGGTGGCAGGGCGAGGCAGACAGCAACGTCGTTGATCAGCTCCGTGAAATGGTAGGGCCCGAAGAAACGCGGGTTAAGCTTGCCGGAGACCGCTTGAGGCAGTGAAGCTGCCGCGCGATGACGGAGGTGGAGAAGAACCCAATCGCCCACCTGGTAGGAGACGTCACGGTGCGTCTTGTCGTAGTGCCTCTTCTGGACTGCCTGCGCCTGTTCAAGACGATAGCGGATATCCGCAAGGAACTCCTGGCGCTCCTCCATGGTTTTGGCGACCACCGCCACCCGTGTGTCGCCCGGCTCGTAGGACCGGATGGACGGCGGATCACGCCCGTAGTCGACTCGGAATGGCGTATCCCGCAGCAAGATCTGGTACGCCGTGTTGAAGACATACTCCGCCCATGGGAGCCACTACAGCCACTGCCGCGACCGATCCCCAGTGAGGCAGCGCATGTACATGATGATGACGCGGTTGGCCACCTCGGACTGCCCGTCGGACTGGGGGTGGAAGGCAGTAGTCATGTGCAGCTTGGTTCCCACCAGGCGCATGAGCTCACGCCAGAAGGTCGAGGTGAAGACCTGGGTCACTGTCCGACACCATGGACTGCGGGACGCCGTGTAAACGGACGATGTCGGCGAAGAAGGCTTGGGCGACGGACTCTGCGGAGTACGGGTGCGCGAATAGGATGAAGTGGCAATATTTGCTGAACCTGTCCACCTCTTTTAGGATGACAGACTTTCCCCAGACGCGTGGCAGTGCTTCAACAAAGTTGAGGGCGACGTCCGTCCAGACCCCCTAAGGAACGGGCAGCGGCAGAAGGAGGCCCGCCAGGCGCAAATGCTCCAACTTATACCGCTGGCATGTGACGCAATCCCGTATAAAATCCCGCACAACTTTTTTTCATGTTAGGGAAGTGAAAATCTCACCGGAGCCAGTGAAGCATGCACTGGACCCCCTCGTGGCCCTCTGCATATACGGTCCCCAGGATTTCTTGGAGAAAAGGCGAGGCCGGGGTGATGTACAGGCGGCCGGCATACTAGACCATGCCGTCCATAACCCCCCATGGCGCCCCTCGAGAGCCCGCGCGCACTTCCTCCTGTATGGCGACGAGAGCGGGGTCGGTGAGCTGCGCTTGATGAAGACGGGCGACGAAGTCGAAGTGCGGGGCCGAGAGGACTAGTACGGCCCCATCCTCTAGTGTGTCGCGACGGGAGAGTGCGTCAGCCACCACGTTCGCCGCACCGGCCTTGTACTCGACGGCGAAGTCGAAGCCCAAGAGCTTGCCCACCCAGTGGTGCTGCGGGATCGTCGCGAGCCTCTGATCAAGCAAATACTTGAGGCTGTAATGATCAGTCTTCACCAGAAAGCGGCGCCCCCACAGATACAGTCGCCAGTGGCGGACAGCTTGGACGAGCCTGATAAGCTCCCGCTCGTAAGCGGCGAGGGCACGGTGACGGGGCGCGACGGGACGACTGAAGAAGGCGATCGGGTGGCCGTCCTGGATGAGGACCGCGCCGAAGCCGTGAGACGAAGCATCGCATTTGACGACAAAGGGCTTGTTGAAGTCCGGCATGGCGAGGATGGGTGCTGAGGTGATCGCGTCCTTGAGCGCGACGAACGCCACGGTGGCGTCCTCGTTCCAGGAGAAGCCGTCCTTCTTGAGGAGAGCAGTCAGCGGCACGGTGACGGTGCCGTAGTTGTGGACGAACTTGCGGTAGTACCCGGCCAGGCTGAGGAAGCCGCGGACCACCCGTGCTGAACGCGGCACCGGCCAGTAGGAGATGGCCTGCACCTTGGCCGGATCCATGGCAATGCCCGCCTCCGAAATGACGTGGACGAGGTAGGAGACGGAGGCGGTGCCGAAGGCACACTTGGTGCGCTTGGCGTAGAGCTGGTGGTGTCGAAGCTCGGAAAGCACGGCGCAAATGTGCCGAAGGTGATCCGCCCACGTCTTGCTGTAGATCAAAATATCATCAAAAAACACCAGGACGAAACGGCGGAGGAACGGGCGGAGCACATCATTCATAAGGGCTTGGAACATCGCCGGCACATTGCAAAGCCCAAACACCATCACCAGGAACTCATATAGACCGTCGTGTGTGCGGAAGGCGGTCTTGTGGATGTCCGCCGGCCGCATCCGCACTTGGTGGTACCCGGACCGCAGGTCCAGCTTGGTGAAGAACCGCGCCCCATGGAGCTCGTCAAGGAGCTCACCGACCACGGGAATAGGGAACGCATCTTTGACGGTGAGTGTGTTGAGCGCGCGATAGTCAACGCAGAAACGCCATGAGCCATCCGGTTTCTTGACGAGGAGGACCGGCGAGGAGAACGGCGAGTCGTTGTGACGGACGATGCCCTGCTCGATCATGGCGGCACGCTGCCGCTCGAGCTCGTCCTTGTGGGCCGCCGGGTACCTGTACGGCCAAACAGCCACCGGCTGCGTGCCCGACTTGAGGTTGATGTGGTGGTCGTGGGCGCGCCGAGGTGGAAGACCTGTGGGCTCGTTGAAGACATCGCTGAAGGAGGCCAACAGCTTATCCAGGAGGGACTCGCTGGCTGTCGTGGCGCCGAGGGCCGGCGTGCTGGGAGCCGCCATGCCCGACCAGCGGGTGGTGCGTTGCGCTGGAATGACATCTTGCACTGTTTGAGGTCCCAAATGATCGGGCCCAACGCACAGAGCCACAAGGTACCAAGGACCACATCGTAGCCCACCAGTGGCATGACGTAGAGGCCGGCTGGAAAGTAGTCGCCGTCCACCCACAGCGGTGCGTCGCGTATGACGCCGGCGCACTGGACGCGCTCACCATTGGCGACCATGGCCGTGAGGCGAGGGCGCGGCTGCAGCGGAAGACCCGAGTGGTTGGCCGCTATCTCCGAGATGAAGAAGTGGGTGCTGCCGGAGTCCAGGAGCGCGACGAGGGATGCGGGCCCTAGCTCGACCATGACTTGCATCGTGTCCGCGAAAGAGACCCTAGCGAGGGCCTGCAAGGAGAAGACAGGCGTGTCCTCAGCCCCAGCCTCCTCTATCGCTGCTGGCACGTCGTCGTCGTCGGCCTCGACGCACTCCGGGAGGAAAAGCGGTGGACAGACACGGTTGTGGCCCCTCGTGTACCTCTCATCGTAGTTGTAGCACAGGCCCTTCTTGCGGCGATCTTCCTGTTCCGCCTGGGAGAGGCACCTGATCTGGCGGCCCTCAACGGTGACCGTCTTGGGTCCCATCGGCGGTGCTGGCAAGGCCTGGTGAGGAGGCGGCACGGGCAACAACGGCCGAGGTGCAGCCCTGGGTGCCGGGGCGGCGTACTGCTCCCGCAGCTCGAACTGCCGGGCCAAGCTCATGGCGGCAGCGAGGGACTGCGGGTTCTAGATCCGCACGTCGATGCTGAGCGGCGGTTGGAGACCTCCCATGAACAGCTGGATCCGCTGCCCTTCGTTGAGGGGGCTGGCGCGCGGCAAGAGCGCCTGGAACCGGTCCTGATACTCGGCGACCGTGCCTGTGCGCCGACACTCCGCCAACTCGGCCAGCGGGGCGGACCGGAGTGGCGGCCCGTAGCACAGGTGCAGAAGTTCCTTGAAGCGGCGCAACGACGGAGTTCCCTCGTCCGACTGGACTTGGATGAACCACATCTGCGTGCCCTCCTCCAAATTGTAGCCCGCCATCCACACCTTCTCCTCCTCCATAATCCGCTACTGATGAAAATACGACTCGCATCGGTTGGAGAAGATCAGCGGATCGGATTTCCCGTCGTAACGAGGAAAATCCAGTTTTTGGAACCTCGGAGGCCGATCATGGTGATGCTGCCCATCGTGGGCCTCGGCGACGCCTGACGAGGAGGCGGACTTCTCCTTCTGCAGCTCTGCCACGGTCGACTGCAGGGATGTCACAGTCGTGGTCAAGTGCGCGATCAGCTTGGCCAGATCGGAGAGGGTCGGATCAGCCATGGCGGCCGTGACCGACGCAGTAGAGGACGGTGGTGAACAAGATGGGCTGGGTGGTGGCGCGAGTGCGGAGGTGGCGGCTGCTGGTGAGGTGGATCGGGACGGCGAGGATCGCCGGGATCGTGATACCAGGTTGTCAAGGGCGTTAAACCCTCGGCTAGCGGGGCCTCGGCTACGTAGTTCGTAGCCACGATCTGTCTTCTCCGGCGAGGTTTTACCCCTCTGCCGCAGGCTTTAGTTGGAGATAGAGGGAGAGGAAATAGAGATAATATCTTTTCTTAATTCAACCAATGTGCGTTTAAAAGGATATATAGGCCAAGGCCCTGACCAAACAGTCCCAAACTTAAAGAACTAAAATAGCAACTAATCCTATCTTTCCTAATTTAGCCACTCTCGGTGGTTTCCTGCCGCACGTTGCCGCGCTCTGGCGCTGCGCGTGCCACGCGCTCAGCCGCTGGACGCACGTCCCTAGTCCGGCAGCGCCTGGTATACGTGCGTCCCCACATGACATCTGTCATGTAGGAATTCAGAACTTCCTGGACACAAATTGGTTGTACTTCAGACACAGCCTGCAATACAATGCATCTGCAGCCAAGTTCTCTTTGCCTTTTCTGTATACAACCTTGAATTATAGTCCCATTAATCTGGTCATGGCCTTCCTCTGCATATCAGAATTCAGGTTCTGCTCAGACAAGTAAGATAGTCTCTTATGGTCAATTCTTATCACAAATTCTTGTCTTTGGAGGTAGGGTCTCCACTTCTCCACTGCCATGATTAAGGCCTAAAGCTCATTCTCATAGATAAACAACTTTTGATGAGCAGGCCCCTAGAGCTTTACTTAGAAATGCCACTTGTTGGTCTTTTTGCATCAACACAACACCAACTCCAATCTCTGAAGCATCTGTCTCCACCACAAAAGGAACAGAGAAGTCAGGAAGGGCTAATACATGTGTTGTGGACATAGCTTGCTTGAGATTGTCAAAAGGCTGTGTGCTTCACTAGACCAGCAAAATTGTTTCTTCCTTAACAGCTGTGTTAGAGTTTTAGCAATAGGACCATAATGTTTCACAAACTTCTTATAATACCCAGTGAGACCCAAACATCCTCTTAGCTCAGTTTCAGTAGCAGGTAGGAGCCACTTCAGCATAGCTGCTATCTTTTTAGGATCAGTAGAGACTCCCTTATCAGAAATGATATGCCCCAAATATTCCAATTGTTTCTGGGCAAATGAACACTTACTCCTCTTCATGAACAACTGATTCTTCCTCAACTTGGTGAGCACTTGTCTAAGATGAATGATGTGTTGTTCCAAGCTAGGGCTATATACCTAGGGGCGAAGCCACGTTAGGCTTGCCGAGTGCACATGCACGAGGGAAAAAACAAAGATCAGTGGTTAGCATCTAAATTTTACCAGCACCAAGATTTTTTTTACTTGTATATATTGAGGTGTTCATTCGGGTCCTCTATGCTCTAGCTTCGCCTCGGTATATACCAAGATATCATCCAGAAATACCAACACAAATTTCCTCAAAAATTGTCCCAAAATATCGTTCATGAGATATTGAAAAGTGGCATGGGCATTGGTGAGCCCAGATGGTATCACCCTGAATTAGAAGTGCCCACGATGAGTTTTAAAGGCTGTCTTATGCTCATCAGCTTTCTGTATCCTGACTTGGTGATAGGCAGATCTCATCCAATTTAGGAAAGAAAATGTGTTCCAGCCAGCTCGCACTACTACAGATTTATTTTCAGTGCCGGCCCCAAACCTATTTGCAGTGCCGGTTTTAGGGGCCGGTGGTGAAAGGTCGGGGGTCAAAATACCCATTTTCACCGCGGTTTCTGAACCGGCAGGGAAAACAAGTTATCACCGCCGGTCCATAACAGGGACCGGCGGTGAAAATGAGGTTATTAGCGCCGGTCCTTGTTACGGGCTGGCGGTGAAAATGAATTATCACTGCTGGCCTGTGTTACGGACCGCAGTGAAAATAGGGTTGGGCGCAGGCCGGCGGTGAAAATGATTTTCACGACCGGCCCGTGGCTAGTGCCGGCGGTGAAAAGAGTCATTTTCATTGCCGGCTCTAGCCACAGGCGGCAGTAAAAATTATTTTTACCGCCAGCCCTATAGCCCACTGTGCCCAACTACTATAGGACCGGCGGTGATACATTTCCACCGCCGGTCCTTAAGAACCGGCAGTGAAAATACCGGTGCTGGAAACAGTTTCTATAGTAGTGTCATCCAATATCTCATCCACTAATGGCATGGGAAATCTGTTCTTTAAAGTGATGTCATTGAGCTTTATATAGTTCACACAAACCCACTAATTCCCATCTTTCTTTTGGATCAAAAATACAGGTGAAGCATAGGGACCGGTACTAGGAGTAATCAACCCAGCAGCTAGCAACTCCTTTACTTGCCTCTCAATTTCATCCTTGTGTAGTGGTGAATACCTATATGGTTTAGCATTCACAGGGATTGCGGTTCGTAGTGTATGAATAGCATGGTCATATTGTCTCTCAGGAGGGAGTTCCTCTGGTTCTGCAAAAACATCCTGAAATTCTGCTAACCCACCATTTGGCCAATCTTTCAAACTGGTAGCTCTTGCAAGGATACCCCAGTGGTCTGAACACCTTGTAATTTAATTGGTGCTCCCTTTATCAAAACTCCATTGTTTTATCCTCCCAATGATGTCTAATTGGACTTTGAGCACTGAGCCAATCATAGCCAAGGATTGCAATAAGCAGGCATATCCAAGACTCTCATGTTTGTGCTAAAAGAATACCCGTGTGTCCACCATTCCATGTTTGGCACCATTTTACCAGAAACCAGAATTGATGAGAATATGACAGCCCCGGATACAACCATTCGAGCAAATCAGCAGGTGAGCTCGTTCCTATGTACTTCCTTTTATGATTTTGAGAATGGTATGCTACCTAATATTTTTATTATGCTTAGGGATAATGGAGAGGACCAGGGAGGATTTGAGAACAAGCTTGGAGGTGGAAGGAGACAGCCCACACGTCTAAGTCAAGCCAGAGGCCCACAACATCCCAAGTTTGAGTCTGCCTTAGTGTCCAGGAGCAGCGTGCACTAAAATCGACACCTAGGTCGTGTACGAAGTCCAAATTTAACATTCTACATATGTAAGAAAATCTAAGGAGATAAGCTTTCCAATGGCACTGGTCCCACGTTATTATCAGGTCCAAGTCAACGGGAATCGTCAAGAGAAGTGGACGTTCAGAATCTGTCAGGTTACTGCGCCGTCGTATTTTGGGCCATTGGGCCATGTATCATGTTGGAGTCCATTATGGACGAGTTTAGGGTTTCATGGATGACCCTAAACCTTTATATTCAGTAGTCGTCGCCCTAATTAGGGTTGGATTTTGCTTAGATTAATCTGTCAAGAACAGTTTCGCCATCATCACTTTGTAAAATCCAATTCGAGTGCTTAATCCAAAGATTTCTGCAGTTGTGTTCTTCCTTGCCCTTGCTTATGTTCTTCGATTTGCATGCAGGAGATAGCCTTCGTGGCGAAGTCAACCAGGTAGCGCACGATTGATAACGAAGAAACGACGTGGTGCTTTGATTGTGGGCTTGGATCTTGTTGATCGAAAGCCGGATCGCTTGTGTCGGGTTGTTGACAAATCGATAGTTATCCTCCTTACGGAAGATCGGGCACCCCCGCGTTGCCATCAAGAATATCCCCACTCGCTACTTTGACTTGCTTTGGTGTTGTCTGAATAGGTGTAATCCCCACTTTGCCCAAGAATGAGGAGCTGACAAAAGAGTCAGAACTCCCACTGTCTACCAATGTTAGCAAAACCTTGTTCTTCACCAGAGCTCTTAGTTACAGAACTCTTCTGCTAGAGTATCTTCCATTTCTAGCCGTGCCCTAATTTCTTCAGTGAGATGAATATCCAAATCATTTATGGCAACGCATTAATTTGGCTCTTGGGTCTTTTAGTGCACTTGGCAGCATGAGCAGCATCATATGGTTCTCTACAATAGAACATAGGTTGTTGGTCCTGCAGTAATCTCTCACCTGCCTCTCCTTGACCAATTGCTGGTTATTGTTGACCCCCTTCTGGTCATATCTTGGTGGAAAGGAAGATGATTGTCTGAAAGTACTAGTAGTTTTGGAAAGCTTTGCTTTGGCTTTCTCCTGAATGGTCTGCTGTAGTTTTGGAAAGCTTTGCTTTGGCTTTCTCCTGAATGGTCTGCTGTATTTTTGCTAACATCACAGCTTTTTCCATGGTCCCTGGGACCTGACCCTTCACTGGTACTTGATATCAGGCTTCAACCCTTTGATAAACTGTGAGACAAAATATGTATCCCTTATGCTCTGATCATGCATTGTAATATGGTATTGGAGAGCTTGAAACTCAGTGACATAATCTTCCACAGATCCTGTCTGTTGCAATTCTAGCAGCTCATCAATAGCATGCTGATAATCATATGCCCCAAATTTCTGTTCCACCGCCTTCATGAATTCCTCCCAAGTACCAAGACCATTCTTCAGTTTGTGTACTTGCAGCCATTTTTCTGCATTGGCATCCATATGCAAAGATGCTGCTGTAGCCCACAAAGATTCAGGAATGTTCAGTAACTGAAAATAATCCTGACACTTGTCCTTCCATAAATAGGGGCTTTTTCCATCAAAGCGTGGGAAATTCATCTTGGGTAAGAACCCACGATTCATTTGTCTGTCACCTTGAGAAGCTCTGTGTGCAGCAAAACCATGGCGGCCTTGGATCTCAACTCTAGAAGTGCCTGCCCTAGGTGGACGAAATGGTGGTTCAGTATAAGTGTCAGAAGAGGTGGGGCTGGATGGAACATCCTCATTGGCACGCATCTGGTTGATGGTTAACTAAGCAATGACCTGACCAGTAGCTTCTAACTGCTTGCTAGTGTTTCCTGATCCCTAATCATTTGTTCCATCACTATGGTAGAGACATCAAACTTGGCTTCTAACTTCTGCTGGTTACGATCTACCTCTTCTACTTTGGAAAACAACAGATCAAAATTCTCATTGATAGAATCCCAACGCTCCATATCTAGATTAGCCTGTTCGTCCATGGCGGACAACAGGATTTGGGTTTGCACAGAAGGCTTAGAGGGAGCCATGGTGTCTGCGCCTCAAGCAAGCGGACCACGATTTGGATTGATGTAACCCCGGATCACTACACAAGGCCCAAATCGAGTCACACAAGCCGAAGGAGTTTAGTAAACACTCACCGAAATCCCCGAGCGTGCGCCGAGATTTTCAATGCCGTGCCCGTCCGTCAAACCCGGTCTACCGCTGCCACACGCCACCAATCTGCCACCACCAATCGCCTCCGAATACCTCAAATCGTAGAATCCCATCTTCGATTCGAACGAACCGAGCCAGTTCGCCCACATGCGGAACCCGCGGCGTGAAGAAATTACATGGAGCTCACCAATCGTGGCCGGTTCAGCACAGAGTTCTGCGAGTTTGAAGCTGACGGAGTTCTGCGAATTGAGCAGCAGCACGTCGAGGATAACTGAATCTGGTACCAACTGTAACAACCCCTTGCCACCGGTGATGTTCCGAGGACGTGAGCGGATCATAGAGAGCAATCTGAGGTGGTAGAGGATGGACAGAGAACCCTGACACCCCAAGCAACTTCTCAAGAATGTTTCATGGTCTCACCATATAGAGAGTCTCGGCTTATATGCGCGAGCTCAGACACTAACACCCTGGGTCCACAATTACAAACTGATAATTAAAATAAAGCATGACTGAAATACACGTCGATGGCATAATGTAGACTTCCCGCGTCCTCCTCCTCTATAGGGGTTACACTATGCTAGGAGGAGGGTGTTGGGTATTTTTACCATCACAAATTAATCTACGAGCGTATAGATATTATTGTAGCTTTCACCTAGAAATATTCCGGGGTATCGTATCCATGGAGTAACGTGTGTATATTATCTAAGACTCAGGTTTGTTCAAGGACACCACACTGGATAGAGGAAAGTGGTAGAGAGGATTCCTAAGTCTAAGAATCAGAGATAAGATAGATCTGTCCTAGTTGTTCATGTAGGGCTACTAGCTTCCCATATGACAAAACTTGGTGAGCTCCGGTAATACGGCACTGGGATATACCCGAACGGGGAGGGTTACGCTTGATAGGCAGGTTGTCACCACCTGCAACCTAACTCATCTAACCATGGGATATACCACAACAAACAGGTAAAGTCTGATCCAGACACCACATCTATACCGTCCTTTACTAACTCTAGAATCGATCTTACTCTAGAGCATCCACTACACTAGTAAACTATTGATCCAGTAAACAACTAGGGACTAGAACTATTACTTAATTAAGAGACTAAAGTATAAAGAAAATCACGAACACTTACAATGATTGATAAAGTATAAGCTGGAGAAGAGTGCTGGGGACGACCGGCACCACCCCGACTTCCCCTCACTCTCCCCCTATTTTCTAAGCATTACCTAGGTAGCACTAAACCTCTAAGGTGAGCCTAAAGCTCAAGAATGAGAGTGTAAGCACAAGAGAGGAGAGTGAATGGTGTGTCCTTATTCTTACCCCCTCCACAACTATTTATAGCTATGACCAGGGGGTTTCAGTCGGGAAAACAGGTGGGCGCAGGCAGAACCGACTTCTAGACGTCACCAGGAAGCGCCATGTGGAAGCTGGGGGCGAGGGGGCCCACTGGCAGTTCGGCTGAACCAGTGGTTTGGCCGACCCCTGGCCACTGCCTTTGCCCAGGAGACTGGTATGTGGGCCCTTACATTGGTTCTAGGTGACTTGGTGCAGTCCTATATCGGTTGCATGCTTGGTGGGCCCTTTAATCCAATGGAGGCTGAACAGCGCGTTCTGATTGGTCGGAGAGGTGTTGCCTTGGATTGAGAGTGTGTTTAGGCTGTCATGTGGGTCCTTCAATCCTCGTGCTTGCTCGTGATGGTTGGTGTTTTGTAGCTTGGATCCTGGAGAGGGAAAACATTTCTGCTCAGTTTCCATCATAGCAATATTTTCCAAGGGACATGTGGATTTGATATTATTTTGGATAAATATGCAGACATGAAATGTTAGTTCTCATGGTTTTCTGCATCAAATTGACCATCGAAATCAGTCCGTAACGAGCATCAACAACATCCCCCACACTTAGTCTTTGCTCGTCCTCGAGTAAAGATTAGGACTAAGGTGGAACACCACTTCCTTTTCATATGATACCTGCATATAGATTATTCATAGCTTCATCGTTACCTATGAATCTTGATGTGTCTACCATAAGGGTCTGGGTAGTTGAAGAGTGGAACTGTATTTTCTTGAGTAGTCTCTTCCATTGACTTGAGTCTCCTCCATTTCTCCGCTATATGACTGAGGGTTGATAGATTTTTGAAACAACCAATCATAGCTTTACTTCTCCATAGGATCTCTCAAGTCACTCAGTGTGTATGTATCCTTACTAAGGCATTGCCTCTTTTCATCCTACTTCTAATGATGGCTTATGTGGGGCTTATGATTGGAGATTTGGAAGCATGCACTTGTTTCACATAAATTGCAAAATCAAAAATTGGATCCACTGAGATGACACATCATACGAGTTGATCAAGATTGTGCATGTGTATGGAAAGTGTATGATGAAAATGAGACTCCTTTTTATGAAACTCTCTCTCCTTTATTTGGAAGACGTGAGGACATGGCTATATATTCTTTTTTTTCTTAGGCCTTTATGTGTCCAAATTTTTTTTCAACACTAGGATCTTCATGTGTCCTTTTTTTTTGAAAGCCCATATCCCTTTTGTAACATTACTGGAGAGAGAGATCATTTAGTATGGAGTTTTATTTTGTGGATAGATGGGATGGAATGGCTAACTTTCAGTGTAGAAATTTAGCATGCGGAGTGTATGTGATCTTTATCAAGTAAGTATGAAAAGACATCTCATTAGGGTCACAAAATTTGATGAAGCTCAATGCAACAATAAGGCACATATGTAAATGGTTTGCTTCATGAAGATCGACATATGGCTTTGATAGGAAAAACACGGGGAGTTTGTAAAGCTATGGAGGGGTTCTCTTTTTGAAATAAAATTTTCCAGACATAAAAGTAGAGAAAGCAAGGATTCCTTCATCAAACCATATCTCACTTTTCAACAACTTAACAATTATGGGTTCCCTAGGATATGATTCACAAGTTCAGGTTTAGTAAGGAATAAAATATATGCAAGCCAATCTTGTGACACACATTATTAGAGGATAACCTTGAGTTTAATTTTAGTGATTGACAATAAAGGTATTCATTTAAACTCACGGGTCAGGGAGAATGAGGGATAGAGTGCACAAACCGTCGCGATGGAGAACAAGTGGGGCCAGTGCTGGTTTGGCCAAACCTAGGGTTCCGCCAACCCACGCTAGCACCTGTTCGCCTTGGCCTTTTGCGTGCTGGTTCCTGCGGTGTTGTGTGCATGCTGTGGGTGATCTCGAGCGTATGTGTGTTGGAACTCCGATAGATCTCCCCTACACTTGTTCTTGTACCTGGTGCTTTTATTCAAAACAAAAAGGTGGAAAAAAGGGACTCTACTGATTCGAGAACTAGGGAGTATTTTATTCGAACTCAAATATTTTTTTATTTTCACCATGAGACTTACTCAAATAAGGCTGAATTAGAATTGCATCAACATAAGCGAAAGAGGATTTACTTATGATGGACCCTTGAAGGGTGTATGTACCCCCTTCGTATATTGCGTAACATGAATCCAATGCCTTGATTTACCTTTCCACTTGAATTCAGCTCAACCACTCACCCATTTGGATTTCAAGATTTTCCCTGCAGGGGTTAGTCCACATATACCACCGATGTCCATGAAAGTATTAACTCTAAGGTTCATCAATTAAAGTTGATACCATATCGAGTTTGATTGAAGAAGATATTTTAACCTACGCACCATGCTTAATCTAAAAGGCCTCTGAATGTATGCTGCAGCATATATTCAGACTAGAGCAGACGAGCATGGATAAAGGAAGCATGAAAATATGATCAAGCTATATTCAAACAGAGATAAGCATGATTATGAGAATGGTGAACCTCGGGCCACCTCTCGGAAGGGCTTTGTTTAAAGTCAAAAGCAAGACATACCTGAGGGTACCTACCAAGGCATTTTGGTTGATGGAGAATTCTGAATTGCCACCGTGATAACTCCTCTTTTTTTTTTAAGTTGGGCAAGATGCAAGAACTAACACCATCTCCAAACCAAGATAAGAATTGGTACGAAAGGAATTTACTTGGGGTACTCACATACCTCCCCCACACTTGGAGTTTGCATTGTTGGGCAACAAATTTTCAAGTGTGTAGAGTTCAAGCTTCCCTTCATAATCGTTCCCTCACCAAGAATTACCGTGGTGTTGTAGTCGGTGCAGCTCTCATGTTCCTAGGCATCACCTGTCCATCATTCTTTTTAATCTCCACCTGAAATGGTTAGTGACCGAAAATACCCGAAGGAGAGTTTATCCTAGAGACATGATCTTGCCTTTATTCGGAAGGGAAATGATAATCCGGGCTATCTCCCGGCAGTGCTTTGTTTATGGTCACAAGCTCGACCATGGGAACGTCCTCTTCCAGCTATCGTTGGTGGTGTGTTCCCATCTCACCACCAATTGTTGATTATTGTTGAAGCTTTAGCTGCAAGGTTAGTGCCATAGTGCATCCACGAAATTTGCAATGCTTATGATAAACATATGCATCTAGAGCCAACCTCCTAAACCTTTTGCAAGAGAGGACATTAAGGTGGTTGTAGTCCTCGTACGTGCTTGGGGCACAAAGCAGGGTTGACTCTAGAGAGGCATTGAATGAACATGGTTGAAAGGATCGATGGACCAAGAGGGGGGGGGTGAATTGGGCCTTTTTCAATTTCTAAAACAAGGTAAAGCAAGCTTAACCTATGCAAAGCTAGAAAGGCACCAATTCACCAACCGGGTAACTAAACTACCTACGCAAGCTAGGAAAGATAAAAGGAGATAAAGCCTAGCAAGGTAGAGCAAAGTAATGATCCCTAAGTCAAGCACATGAATAAATTGCATGAAAGATAATGCTTGAATAAATAAAGTGGACAAGAGACAACCGGATTTTTTCCGTGGTATCGATGTGTTGGCACACACCCCTAATCCACGTTGTGACACTCACAAAGAGTTTTGTCACCTCCCAAGTCACCAAGACGAGGGCGCTCACTAAGAGTCTCCGTTCACCATCCCGGTGTGGTGGAGATCAAGCCACGTACAATCTTCTTCTCCGGGCTCCTACAATCCTTGGCAAGCTCCGTGAGAATCACCTCGATCACCAAGATCGCCTAGGTGATGCCAATCACCAAGAGTAACAAGCTAAGGCCTTCACTTGAGCAAGAACCGATCACCAAGAACGGATGCACACAAGCTTCTCTCTACTCAAGTCCTTAATCTTGCTTCTTGAATGATTGAATGAACAAGTATGTGAAATGATGAAGCTCAAGGTGGCTCTTGACTATAGTATGAGTGTTTGGATGTTGCCTGGTGTCAAGAGTAGTAAAATGACCCATTGGAGGGGTATATATAGGCAGCTCACACGAATAGAGCCGTTGGAGAAAAAGCTGCCAGAAAAACTGCGTAGCGCCGGTTAATCCGACGTACCTCCAATAGTCATCGTCGGTTTAACCGGTGAACGTAAGCTGCCTCTATTGAAAACTAGCCGTTACAACTTGGGCAGATTAACCGACGTATCATCGGTTTAACCGGTGAGTGTAGTTGTCCACTGATCAACAGAAAAACCAAGTCTCTGGACAACTGCACCGACGTTAAATTTAAACATCATCGGTTTAACCGGTGTATCGACTTGTCCAGACTCAGCTGACTCCGTTTAACCGACGTATAGAAAAGTGAGAGCGTCGGTTAAACCGGTGTTAAGGACTTTTCCTGATTTTGCCTTTTCTGATTTGAGTCTTGAATGAAATCCATATATTCTTGAGATATGAGTTGAGAACCACTTATTTGAACTTCTAGAAACCTGAGTGACCATTGTGTGCATCTATTTTCAAATGACCATGTCCATGCTCAAGTTACTTAGCCTAAACCCCTCTTAATAGTGCGATCACTACAAAACTATAAAACCTATACTAACCTAAGTGTCCTTCTCAACCTTATGACACTTAGGACTAGAAAGATCCTTAGTCTTGACATATTATTGAGTTGAAGGGGCCTCTTTTGACATATGACCAAATGAGCGATAATGATCTATAAAGCTGCACAAACTCATTAGTCACAATAATGGTTGTCATTAATCACCGAAACATACCTTGAGGGACTAGATGCTTACAATCTCCCCCTTTTTGGTGATTGATGACAACATGAAACATAAATGACGAGAGAGCGAGAATAGATAATGGCAAGAATAAACACAAGCAAACTCGGAAAGATAGAACCAAAGAACGCAACGGCTCAAATGAAATCCATAGATATGTCTCAAAACACAGCATACTCAAAATGACGAATGTACATATCCATGAACTAACACCAAATGTGATACAATAAAAAACATCAAAGTCCTGATCACTGATCACGAGCTCTCTCTAACTCTACCCTCCCCCTGACTCACTCCCTCTCCCCCTTTGGAATCAAAGCACAAAAAGGAGCGAGCTACTGATCCGGGTGACGTGGTACGGCAAGAAAACGGTCCGGGTCGTCGTCGTCGTCGTCGGACGGTGGATCCTCAGTGACGGACGGGAGCTGCTGGTCAGAGCTGCCTGCGAGAGCTGAGCTGACTGGAGGAGTGGCTGTCGTGGAGGCTCTCGTGCTGGCACTGTCGGTGTTTAACCGGCTGCCCACCGAGAGATATACCCAAGGTGGTAAGTTTTGGGTGAGGGAACGCCGAGATCACGAACTCGAAGGTGCAAAGAACACAAGACTTTAGACAGGTTCGGGCCGCACGGAGCGTAACACCCTACGTCCTGTATGGTGGTTTGTATTCTCTTTGGTGTAGAATTGTGACAGTTCATGTATCTGTAAGCTAGGCTTATAATTTGATAGAGTGAAGTGTACGCTTGTTAGTGTAAAACTTTTGTGTGTTTGTGTGAAACTGTTGAAAATTTAAAGTACAAGTAAAAAGGGTATTTTTGTAATTACAGAAAAACATAGGGTTGTTTTTGCAACATGTATTTGGATTAGGGTAATTTCAAAATAAGTGAAAGTGGTTTTGTAAACATGTTTTCCTTGTTTTAACCCTTGTAAAAATATATATTTATTTATCCAAAAGTTTTATTGGAAATGTGTATGTTGAAGTATGTAAAAATTTTGGGTAAAGTGGTAAAAACAAGGGTATTTATGTAATTTTATAAAAGTATAAGTCCTTTTACGCAAATATTTGATTTATAAAAGTAATTTTCAAAAGTTACTAGGGGCCAAATTATAAGAATGCAAGTAATCATGATAGCTTTGAAAACTTGCATTTAGGCCCAAGTTGTGTGTAAAATATGTAACAAGGACAAATCTTTATAAAATTTAAAATTAGTCCAAAGTTTCAAAAATAAAGTTGCATACCCTGAGTTTTGGAGTTCTAACCCTAAAGCAAAGTTTTAGAGCTTGAAAAGTTGTACAACTTTCATTTTGGTCATTTCTCCATTAGAGCCCTGTATCAGTGGGAAATTTAGTTTTACTTCCGGGCCCTTGAAGATTTTACAATTTGCAAATAGGTCCTTGGCGCCTTCAACCTGTCTTCTTCCTCTGGACGCCTCCCCTGTTTCCCTGTTTCAGCGCCGCCGCCGCATTTCTTCTTTAATTCCGGCCGTCAGTGCGTTCCCCCTGCCCCCTCTCCACTCCTGGGCACCGCCTATCTCTTCCCCAACCTTATCCTTTCTGTTCCCCGGCCATTCCCGTGCCGCCACGCGCCGACTGCCGCCCGCCCGAGCTACCGGTGCAGCTCACCTGAGCCGCCGCCGTGGTTTCCCGGCCCTGTGCCCTCCCTTATCTTCTCATCCCTATAAGTAGCTGCCCCAAGCCCTCTTGAAGCTAATCCCCACCCCCTTTGCGCCGTTCCCCTCGCCGGAGTACTGCAACCAGAGCCGCCCCGCCGCCACCATACTGCTCACCGCCGGCGACCATCTTTCCGGCCTCCCCAAGCCCGGCCAAGCCCCCAAATGAGTACGTCGCGGTTTCCTCTTGCTCCCCACTCCCTCTCCCCTGCTACCCGAGCCTCCCCTTCACCGGATTGGAGCCCAAACCGAGCTCGCTCCGGCCGGCAATGGCAGAGGGACCTGTTCGCGAAGATTGAACTCTTTCCAAGGGTCTAAATGAAAGTTTTTGGGTCTTCTTCTTTTCCAATGTGCTGAACTTTGAAAATTCCTAGAAAATCGTAGAAAATTCAAAAAAATGTGAAACCAGTTGGACTTGAATCTTCGTTTCAAATTCTATCACTTTTGTTTTATGACCATGCTGTGAAAATAGATAGTTTGTACTGTATTTAGAATAAAAGTAAATGGATGTTTGTTATTTCATGTGAGTGATATTTTTGACTTGTAAATTCAATAGAGAATTGTAGGAAATTCCAAAAATTACAAAACCAGTTTGGTTTGAAACTAGGTTTTGAACTCTACAAATTCTATTAAGTAACTTTGATATGAAACAAAATATTTTTGAATCTATATTGAATCTAAGACATGGAAATGTAATATCCAATCCGTAATTCCAATTTTAACCCTATAGGTTAACTTTGTGATCATGATTTTTGATATACAAATTTCTATAGATGACATATAGAGTGATATAAAATCTTCAAATCTAAATTCATGATATAATTTGATTTCTTTTAAGATAACCATTTCAAATTATTTGGAGCAAAAATTTGCTAAGCATACCTTTTGAACTTTAATCAATTAGATCTCTTAATCATGAATTATGAAGTAATCTATTTTTAAATATTCAAAATCTTATAACAATTCTTTACTCAAAAAGTTTAAATTCAAATCTAAATCTGAATTTAACTCTAATTTATGTTTTAATATTTATCTTGGATTAATTCAATTTGTTTATAATACAATTAACTAAATCTTTCCAGTGAAGCTTATCTAATTAGATCTTTTAATCAAAATCTTTTAAATACACAATAAGCTGTGTTTAAGTTTTCAAAACTTTATAACTCTAATTATTTAAGGTTCACATTCAATTTTGAATTTAATTTAAACTTGAAATATTTTAATTCCTGTTTTCAATTAAATCAATGCTATAATCATGAATTGAATGTAAATGATTCAGAGCTTAGGTTCCCTTTTTGTACCATAAGTTCTTAAGTGTTAACCTATTGGATTGCAGCTAATCTTTGAAATATAGCTTGTGTCCTTCTTGTTTAGCCTTGTGTAAAAATTTTCAAGTCTTTTCCTGCTCTTTAGCTATGGGATTTAAGTGCCTTTGTGTTGTAGTTGATGAAATATTTGTTTGTAGATTTTAATCTTGCTAGGACCTTCTCTGTAAAATCAGCACACCCCGGCCTTTATCGATCACATACCTTTAGGATACACTTATCGACTACATACCTATCGGCTAGGTACTCTGTCGGATTAAAATGTGAATCGGCTATGTGTGAACCTTTGTTAAACAGCCGATTTATCTGAGTTTTCACACTAGATCTTAAGATTCTTGCTTTCGGCTAATCCAAGCTGATTTTAGTTGTTTTCCATATAGGTCAATTGTATCCGATCAATTCTTAGTTTTCCAATCTTTACCGGCACACTTCTATCTGCCGATTTGTCGGCTAAGAAGTCAGTCACGTACAACCCATCAACTATACACCTATCGGCCACATTCTCGTTAGACTAGTTTCGCACTTGTGGTCTCACCAACCTAGTATAATATTAGTGTTCTGTTACACCTAATTCTTGAAATAGGTCTAACTTAGCTAACCCTATCGGCTGTACGGCACTCAATTGTTGTGTTGACGTAATCCAGCCGATGCAACCACACCTAGTTACTTAGGATAATACTTAAGCACATCTCAGTTAAGACACGCCTCTGTTAGACATGACCAAAGCACATCCATCGGCTAAACCTGATGCATCCTCATCAGTTAAAGCCAAGACCTTTACACCAACCAATTAGATAACCGAACATGCTACCCAATGAAGTTAGAATAAATGTTTAGGGTAACCCACCTTGTTGCTTAACGTAACTAGTTACTTTGGTTGATACCCGATAAACGACTGCCCAGTACAGGGTAGTTAGGTTGTTTGTCGAAATGTAATGTTCTTTTATTTGAATTGCAACTTTATCGTGAATTGAAATGAAAGTGTATGCATCCATTGAACTCCATCTTGCATATCATGTAGACTCGATCTCTCCCGCCGACGGAAATTACCAGTTAATCCCGGAACAAGAAGAAGGTTGTTCTGAAGACCTCAAGAACTTCGTCAAGGAACTCTCGGAAGGCCCGAACCAAAGTTCGGACGTTATTAACTTGATTAACCCCAGCCCCGCCAGTAAAGGCAAGCCCCGGACATAACCCACTATTTTATTTACACTACACTTTATATCTATTTACGTATTCTATGCATTAAGTTCTCAGGAATTGCTTGAAACTCTAGTTGCATTTTCCTAAGAACCAATGTGATGAATACTAGTACTTGAGTCCGACTAGCTGCTATGCTAATAGGGCCGGTAGAAGTCGGGTGATTTCCTGTCACTCGCGCGATATAGGAGTTGTAATGTTTACATTCCTGTTATCACTATAAGGATGCCGGACGGGAGTTTTGTGAGGTATCATGGTTGAGGTGATACCCCGTCTGTGTTGTTGAATTGGATAAGGCCGCAGGGTGTGTTAGCGGTGGTTAAGCATTTGAAAGTACTAACCACATGCCGCGAAATATGGTAAGCGGTAAGCCTAGTAACCAATCAGCCCGAGGAGTGGACATACCTCCCACCACTCGATTGCTTCTTCTGGTTACTTATGTTCGACTGAGGAAATACGTGTTGCAAGGGCAACCAGGAATACGGGTTTTGTAGTCGCGCTACAGACGTATGTCCTGCACGAGTGATGTGCGTATGTTCCTACAGTCGCTTGTGGTGGACCTGTCCACGAGTCGGAATGAAAGGCAAACGGTTGCTTCGGAATGACCCTGTGGTGTTCCAAGCGTGTGTGTTAGGTTTACCTTGCAAGGTTAAATTCGATTCAGAATCGTCCGCCTCTCACGAAGATTGAGACTGCTTAATCCCTTTATCACACAGAGTAACAAGAGTAACTATATGATGAGTAATACTGATGGTTGAGATAAAGAACTCTACCTTGCTTGCTTAGTTATAAGTGCTTATCTAGAATGGATAATCACATAGAACTTGAAAGCTAAAAGTTGAAAATAAGGATCTATTCTTAGTTGCTTTTCAGCTGAAATTAAACCCAGAACCATTATAAGCCTACATAAGTCTAGTTATGGGCTAAGTATACCCAATTCCGGGTAAGCCTTGCTGAGTATTAGTATACTCAGCCTTGCTAGTTATATGTCTTGCAGATAATGTCTGGAAGACCCTACTCTTCCCTTGCCCTGGCCCTGTGTTCTTTCAGAAGGTTGGTCCGTGGAATGGGATCCGTCCCCGGCCAGCACCGGTGATATCGAGCGATGTCGTGCTCGGGCTTAGCATGACATCCGTCTTATCGACGAGTTGTAATCATCGCGTATACTTTCCGCTGCTAAAAACCATAGTTTTAACAGTTTGTAATCTTCTCTCTGAATTTAATCTTCGTACCTCTTTTGGAAACCCTTGTAACGTAATTTCCTCTGTGATGTAAAATGTGATGGTGATTGTATCTCGGGACTCACCTTCGTGTGAGGTAACCTTATTTGATCCTGTGTATCGGTGGTTTATCGGGACGTTACCCGACAGGCCAAGGGATTATACCGTTTGAAGCACGTTGGAGCCCTCTGGAGTGGACTCGCGTACTTGAGCCGGTATAATTCAGGTTGGTTCTGCCACAAGAATGACCTAATGATCTTCTGTTTTGAGGGGGGTCTCTGACCTCTCTTATATATCTGAGAGGCCAGAGTTACAAAGATGCTAACCAACCCCCACCGAGGGATCACACCAGAACTGATCTCGAGTAGATCCTCTCCGTGTTGGTTAGCCCTATCTCCTATTTAAACGGGATAAACAAGAGATAAACAGAATGAATAAGAGATAAGACGGGCTTAATCTCTTAGACTACATAACATGCCTAGCCCGGTGGCCCCGGGTCTGACAAGCCCCCGAGCTCTTCGTAGCTAAGTACTGCAGGCTTATCGAGTACTTTCGAAGCAGTCTTCGACTTCTTTCTGATGATTCATCTTGAAGTCCTTCTTCGAGTACTTGCTTGGCTGCATCGAAGCTAGGAGGTGCTCATGCCCCGAATTTTATTTCTGATATGGCGTGCGATTGCAAAATCGCACTCCATATGGAGTAGCCCCCGAGCCTTAGGTTGAATCGGAGGATCAGGCTGAGGGTCCCACTTGTCTGTAGTCTTCCTTACCCTTCAAAGAAATTTGAAAAATAAGTAGTCGATGCCACGTACCCCGCAGCCCCCGAGCCTTGAATCCAAATCCCACAAAGTTGGAGATAAGGGTCCAAAAATCGTGGCATACAGGCTAAACAATGACACGTTACGGGGAGACCGAAGCGATGGTACAAATGATGTAATTAGACCAAAGATTCGAAAAACCCCTTTTTTCGGGCTAATTAGCCCTGAAAAAATGATTAATCAAAGGTGCAATCTAATCAGATCACCAAATGACCCCTCATCTTCGGAATATTCCACGAAACGACTCTTGAACTTCAGAACAGTATCTTTCCCCCACTCCGCTGGTTATTTAACCCCGCGATAACTGTAGGAAAAAACCACGCTTTCAATCTGCATTCCATCAAGAGCCACCAAATTCCCCAGTCCAAACCAAGCGCCGCCGCCTTCCCCCAAGAAAAACTCCCACCCCGACCTCCCCGCCCCTCTCCCCGCAGCCCCCGAGCATCTTGTGGCCGGCGCATCGGAGATGACGTCCAAGAAGTCAGAGATCGAGGGAATGAAGAAGGATGCGGAACCAACAACCGCGGAGTGGACACACAGTAAGTGCTCCCTCAACAATCTGAAAAAACTTGTTTCTGAGGGGTTGCTGCAAGAGAAAAATCTCGTCAACTGGCGCCCCTCTTTCCGTGAACCTTTCCCCATGGAGAATGTCGACGAAATCGTCACATTCTACCATTTTGCCGAACGGGGATTGGCCCTCCCCACTTGTTCTTTCTTCCGCGGCCTTCTTTACTACTACGGGCTTGAGCTCCATCACCTCAACCCGAATTCCATCTGCCACATCTCCATTTTCATCCACTTTTGTGAAGCATTTCTCGGAATTGAACCCCACTGGGATCTATTCCGCTTCCTCTTCCGCGTGAAACCCCAGCCAACCACGAAAAAACTCGCCGTGGTAGGGGGCGCCGGCATCCAATTGCGACAGCTGGCCGGCGAAAAATACCTTGCATATAGATTCCCCTCCAACCTTCCTGGGTGGAAAAACCTCTGGTTTTACATCAAGAACCATGCTCCCCCCCTGCCGACGAAGTCGAGCAAACCGCCCGTGGTGAGAGGGGAATGGAACCTTGAACCCTCTGGCATGGAAATGATTCAAGTCAAGGAGCTGCTGGAGGCCATCGATGCACTGAAGGAGGGGGTGACCGGCGCCTCCGTCATGTTCTCCTTTTACAAGCGCCGCATCCAGCCCATCCAACAGAGGTGTTGCCTGGGCTTCGAGTACACCGGCCCTGCTGATCCTTCTCGCATGTGCACAGAGGAGGTGCCAGATGAAGTCGCGCTCCAACGGGTTCAGCGGGTGCTGCTGGACGTGAACATCATGCCGTACATACCCACCTTGTACTCCGCGCAACATCCACCCCCGCCGGTAAGTGCTCGACTTCTTTTGCTGAAGAAATCGACTACTGCGCCGGTACTGAACTGAAGGACTTTCCGCAGGGACATTCGGAACTGTACTGCAGCTACCCGCCGCAGCCGGACCTCCCCCGAGCGTATCACCTCCTTCCTTCTGCAGTCACGGCGGCCAAGAAGGCTCGCCTTGCTGCGACCCAAAGCCGCAACGAGGCCGCCGAACGCGTGGACTTGCCAGCGGGGGAAGAAGCCGAGGGAGGTCCGCGCCCTGTTGCCGCCGTTGCCACCAAGGCGGCACGCCATACTGCGGTTCAAGGCAGCAGCGAGTCCACGGAGTGCGTGGGCTCACAGGCGAGCGGAGGGACCGTGGGGGAGCCGCGCGGGAACAACTCCTCCGATCAGAGCGTGGAGTTGGCCGGCGCTCTGCCACCGGTGCCGAAGGGCCAGCACCAGGTGCGCAAGCGCAAGGCTCAAGAAGTCGAGTCCTCCAGGTACGGAATTGCTGTTTTGGCCGGTTCCAAAGTTTCCATGGTGCTGAGTACTGACAGCACCCCCTTGCAGTCTTCCTGCTCTGCCATCCGGATCTGAACCCGAAAGGGTGGAGACAGGCTCCTCTGACGCCGCGGCAGTGACAATTGCCGTGGCGGGAACCCCTCCATCAGCCGGCCAGGCCTCGCCATCAGCGACGAGCGTTCCTCGGCGGGCCTGGCGGGTGAAGAAGGCTGCCAAGAAGAAGTCGACACTGTAAGTTTTACTTCAATCGCTTGAAGATCTTGACCGTGCCCGCGTGGATAACCATGTTGTCGATGTCACCAGGGCTGCAAGTGCGGTGCAACTCCAGCTGGAGCCGAGCAGGGCTGCGGCGCCTGCCTCAGCTGCAGCAGCCCCCGAGCCCTCGGCACCTGGGGGGCCCGTACCCGCAAAGGTGGCCCCTGAAGCAGATGCGGGGCTCCCCGACTTGCCGCCTCCCGAGTCCCGACGAGAGGGAGCCGGACCCGGTGGCGATGAACAAGTCGTGGCCCCAGAAGCAGATGCGGGGCTCCCCGACTTGCCGCCTCCCGAGTCCCGACAAGAGGGAGCCGGGCCCAGTGGCGAGGAACAAGTCGTGGCCCCTGGTGCCACTCCCACCGGTGGCGCAGGTACGTGCTTACCCGCCCGCGGCTTGATGCCAGGGTCCGGGCATAATGTGGTGACCACTTCGCATGCTCGCAGGTGTCCGGCCGCCGCCGTCCGGAGAAGCCGCCGGGCCCTCGGGGAGTCCTCGTGAGGTGCTGAGGGCCGGGCCAGGGCACCAGGACATCATCACCACCGACCTGGTGGATAATCTTTTGCTGACGGCCGAAAATGTGAAGACTTTCAAGAGCACCTTCAAGGAGTTATACGACTTCTCCATGGTAATACTCGGGTAATGGTCCGGGTGCGCGCATTGATGAGTTGTTTAGGACTCATTCTCCTCCTTTGGCGCAGCATGTGATCACCAAATCCCAAAAGAAGTCGGATAAACTCCGCGCGGTTGTGAGTGACGCGCGGGAGTTAGGTGCCCTGCACAAGCGCATCTCCGAGGAGAAGACGAAGAATTGCTATATGCAGCACGAGCTTGATATACTGAAGAAAGAAAGGACTCGAGAGACCTGGCTGCTCAAGAATGACCTGAAAAACATGGAGAAGGCCAACTCCGAGCTCCAGCAACAGCTCAAGGAGCAACAAGCGGAGTACCAGGAGCAGCTCAAGGCAGAGAAAAAGGCGCACCAAGGTAAGCTCTCGCTTTCCTCGAGTACTTTTTCCTTAGTTAGTCTCCTTAGATGCTGAAGTACCCTTGCTGCAGAGCTTAGGAAAATAACGAAATACAAAGAGGAGCTGCTTACTGACGTGAAGAATATGCTGTATCGTCGTACAGATGAAGTCGAAAAGCTGCAGAAGGTGATCGGCGACACTGAGCGTCAGTTTGTCGACTGCCTTCAGCAAGTCAAGGCGCTGGGCGAGAAGGACGAGCAGATGCGCAAGGAGCTGGAGGACCTCCGGGGGGCCGCCCAGGAGCTGGTGGACATGGTGGATCCCCCAGAAGAAGGCGAGGCAGGCCCGCGGCCCCTGCTGGAGCGACTCCGTGAAGCCCCGAAGAAAATGCTCAAGTTCCTATCCGAAGCTCCAGTCGCTTGCGTGAGCAACGCCCTCGCATATGTAAAGTCCTTCGTGCCGAATGCGCAGCTAGGCATTTTTGCGCAGGGGATGGCGGCGGACTGCTCGGACGAGCGTTTTGAAGAGTACCTGCGAGAAGCCCAACCTGTAGCAGAACAAATTGTACACAGTGTGCTGCAGGATTAGGGTATGAGAAACAAGTAATCATTCTCTTGTATATATGGTTATTTTGATGTCTCTACTTGTGTGTGTGTGTGCCTATGCTGGGCGGGTGTCCAGGCTTACAAGGCGCAAGTAGTAGACACTACCCCGGGGCGCAACGACCCTGAAGGTAGCCATAGCTCCGTGTAGGAACTCGTCTAACAAGGTATCCACAACCCGATCTTGTAGGTCTAGACTCGTTAGGAAAGAACGCGAGCATCGTCACGGGGCTGCCGTGCGTAGGGCAAAAGGTTAGGACTAGCTCGAGTGCGGCGACTCTGAGTGTAGTCGAAAATCGCTCCTGCTTGTGAGCGTGCTCCGTAAGCTGAGTGAGACTCGGGCGGACGGATCGAGTCTGTTAGGAGCAGGTGCGGTCGTTGCCGCGTTTTGGCCATTCTTCTGGCAAAAACATGACTGTTCTGAGTGCAGCCACTCAGGATGTAGTCGAGGTGGCTCTTTATGCGAGCCTTTCCAACGCGCTGTTTTTTAGCCAGTCGAGCGGATCAACTGAGTTGGACAAAGTGCGACATCGGTCGCGTGCGACCACCTAAGGTCGTGGCAGAACTCGATATATCGAGGAGTTTTAGCCGAAGCGGATGGTTCGACAAAAAATAAAGTCGATAAGTTGTGAATGTAGTCATAACTTTATTCACGACGAGTAGCCAGCTTACACGAGAGTTTCACCCGTGGCCGTGGCTGTCGTGCGCCAGAGAGGGAATGTGCGACCCGAATATTGTGGCTCGTAGCCTCCAATATGAATCGGGGAAAGGAGATCTTCCAAGCCCCCGGGGAATTCGGATATCACTGGGCATTTGCTTATGGGTAGAACTTGCGCAGGTGTTGGACGTTCCAGGAATTTGGGACGTCCTGGCCTTCGGGGCACTGTAGTCGATACGACCCTGGCCGTGTGACCTGCTTGACGACGAACGGGCCCTCCCACCTTGAGTTGAGCTTGTGTAGGCCAGATTCGTCCTGGATACGACGCAAGACCAATTCGCCAACACTGAATGACCGCTCCTTGACGTTGCGATCATGGTATCGGCGGATCCCCTGCAGGTACCGGGCTGACTGGACAAGAGCGGTGCAATGAGCTTCTTCCACAGAATCGAGCTCTAACTGCCGCGCCTCGTCCACCTCGCCTTCATTGTACATTTCGACCCTTGGGGACTTCCACATGATATCGGCTGGTAAAATGGCTTCGGATCCATATACAAGGAAGAAGGGTGTTTGGCCTGTGGCTTTGGACGGCTGAGTCCGAAGCCCCCAGACTACATGCGGCAGCTCATGTACCCATTTGCCTCCCTTCTTGCTGTTTTCATCATATAGTCACTTTTTGAGACCGTCGATTATCAAGCCGTTCGCCCGCTCGACTTGTCCATTGGCTCGCGGGTGTGCGACTGAGACATATTAACTTCGATGCAAGCATTCTCGCAGAACTCCTAGAACTGGTTCGCCGTGAAGTTTGATCCCAAGTCCGTGATAATGGAGTTGGGGAAGCCGAAACGATGCAGAATATCTGAGATGAAGTCGACGACCCGATCTGGTGTGAGCTTGGCTATCGGCTTGTACTCGATCCGCTTGGTAAACTTGTCGATAGCCACCAGAACATGGGTGAAACCGCCTGGTGCTGTCGTGAAGGGCCCAATCATGTCAAGACTCCAACAGGCGAAAGGCCAGGACGGCGGTATGGTGATGAGGCTGTGAGCTGGAACGTGCGTCTGTTTGCCGAAGAATTGACAGTTTTGGCACCTGCGCACGAGATCCTCTGCGTCGGTCACCGCGGTGGGCCACCAGAAGCCAGCTCGGTAGGCTTTCCCCACTAGCGTTCTTGAAGCCGCATGATTACCGCAGACGCCGTCGTGGATCTCCCGCAGTATGGCGTAACCATCTTCCTTGGTGACGCACTTCATGAGAACCCCTGACCGGGCGCCTCGCCGATAGAGCTTGTTGTTGACCAGGACGAAACCCTTGCTTCGTCGCAAGATGCGAGCTGCGTGAGCGCTCCTGGCGTCGACTCCCGCTGGCAACCGTTGATCTCGTATGAAGTCGATAAAAGCCCCTCGCCAGTCTTCCTCCAGCACCATAACCTCTCGATCGGGTTGTTGGGGACCCGCGTCGATGTTTACTTGCGGAGAAGACTTGATCGATGGCTGGTTGAGCTCCTGGACGAAGACTCCCGGCGGGACCTGGGCGCGCGTGGACCCCAGTTTAGACAGGATGTCCGCGCTGACGTTGTGCTCCCGCAATACATGATGAACTTCCAGGCCGGAGAACTTGCTTTCCAACTTGCGCACTTCCTGCACGTAAGCGTCCATTGTTTCCTTGTTGCAATCCCATTCCTTGTTGACTTGCTGAACAACAAGAAGAGAGTCGCCATATACAAGTAGTCGCTTGATCCCTAGTGATATCGCCAAACGAAGCCCGTGAAGCAAAGCTTCGTACTCGGCTTCATTGTTGGATACCGCCCACAGGATCTGAAGGACGTACTTCAACTGCTCACCTCGTGGGGAAATAAGCAGAACCCCAGCGCCACCGCCGTCGAGCTTGAGGGACCCGTTGAAATACATGGTCCAATGCTCTGGCTTGTCCACTGGAGTTGGGACCTGATTCTCTCTCCACTCAGCCATGAAGTCGACTAGAGCCTGTGATTTGATTGCAGTGCGTGGCTTAAAGTCTATTGACAAAGCCCCCAGTTCCACTGCCCACTTGGATATACGTCCCGTGGCATCTTGATTATGCAGGATATCCGCCAGCGGAAAGTCCGTGATCACAGTGATATTGTACTCGTCGAAGTAATGGCGCAGCTTTCTGGATGTGATCAAGATAGCGTACAAAAGCTTTTGAACAGCGGGATACCGTACCTTGGATTCGGAGAGGACCTCGCTGACGAAGTAGATAGGCCTCTGCACTCCAAACGCATGGCCTTCTTCGCCTCGCTTGACTACAATAGCACTGCTGACGACATGAGTTGTTGCCGCAATATAAAGTAGTAGATCCTCCCCTGGCAACGGTGCTGTGAGGATTGGAGGTGACTGCAGATGATGTTTCAGATCTTGTAAAGCTCGCTCGGCCTCCTCCGTCCATTGAAACTTATTCTGTTGTTTCAGGAGCTTGAAGAAGGGTAGTCCTCTCTCCCCGAGCCGGGAGATGAACCTGTTCAGAGCCGCCATGCAACCTGCTAACTTTTGCACATCCTTGACTGTGGCCGGAGCCTCCATATCAGTGATGGCCGTGATCTTCACAGGGTTGGCTTCAATGCCTCGGTTGCTGACGATGAACCCGAGCAATTTCCCTGAAGGTACGCCGAAGACGCATTTGGTGGGATTGAGTTTCCACCGGAATCTGCGCAGACTGCTGAATGTCTCCTCCAAATCCGCGATCAAGTTATCGGACTCCCTGGTCTTGATGACCACGTCATCCACATAAGCCTCGACATTTCGATGCAGCTGATCCGCGAAACACATCTGGATTGCCCGCTGATATGTCGCACCTGCATTTTTCAACCCGAAGGACATTGTTTTGTAGGTGTAGGTTCCGTACGGGGTGATGAATGCAGTCTTGATTTGGTCCTCCTCTTTGAGCGCAATCTGATGATACCCTGAGTAACAATCAAGAAAACAAAGAAGGACACACCCGGCCGTCGAATCGACGACTTGGTCAATGCGCGGCAGCCCAAAATGATCTTTTGGGCAATGCTTGTTGAGATCGGTGTAGTCGACACACATTCTCCATTCATTATTCTTTTTCTTTACAAGGACGGGATTCGCTACCCACTCTGGATGGATTACTTCTTTAATGAATCCAGCCGTGAGAAGTTTAGCGATCTCCCGTTTAATGGCCTCACGCTTGTCGTGGGCAAACCTCCGTAGGCGTTGCTTCTT
Source organism: Panicum hallii (assembly GCF_002211085.1). NCBI lineage: Eukaryota > Viridiplantae > Streptophyta > Magnoliopsida > Poales > Poaceae > Panicum > Panicum hallii. Next base: position 32,733,253 of record NC_038045.1, on the reverse strand, counting down.
AGGCGTAGCCTTCGGGTGTACATTCAAGGCGTGCTCGATCAACTCCCTGGGCACCCCTAGCATATCTGCTGGTTTCCACGTGAATATGTCTCGGTTAGCCCGAAGAAAGCTGACGAGCGCGAGTTCCTATTTGTCACCCAAGCTCGCACCAATGATGGCGGTCTTGGATGAATCTCCCTCCTGGAGCTGGATCGTCTTGAGGGCCACATCGTCAGTCGACTGGATGCTCGAATTGTTAGCCTTCTTGGATGGAATCTCCAGCCCGGTCTGGGAGAGCTGCTGCGCGGCCGCGAGTACTTCTCCCGAAGCATCTGGCACGCGAGTAGTCGAGGCGTACTGGATCGCCTCCTGATTGCAATCGTACGACTTCTTCAGGTCACCACGGAGGGTGAGTACTCCACCGAGTCCTAGCATCTTAAGAAGCAGATAGACATAATGCGGCACTGCCATGAACTTGGCAAGTGCCGGACGACCCAGTATTGCATGGTAAGAGGAGTCGAAGGTAGCCACCTCGAACTTGATAAACTCGGTACGATAGTTCTCCCTCGTGCCAAAGGTAACTGGGAGGACCACCGTACCGAGCGGATGCGCCGCGTTACCTGGGACAATGCCGTAGAAGGGGGATTTGCTGGGAACCAGCATGTCCTTAAAATCTAGGCCTATTTTCTTCAGAGTGCTGACGAAGATGAGATTGAGCCCGCTCCCGCCATCGATCAAGACCTTGGTAAGCTTGACCTCCGCCACCACAGGATCCAGAACCAGGGGAAACTTGCCGGGCTCGGAAAAACTCGTCCACTGGTCATCACGAGAGAACAAGATGGGGACCTCCGACCAACGGAGTGGTCGTGGTACCGCCGGCTCGATGGACATGATCTCCCGGAGGAGCAGCTTCTGATCCCGCCTGGAACAGAAATCCTCGTCCCCCCCGAAGATGACGTTGACCACCTTCGACGCATCCTGAAACTTCGGATTGCGCCCGTGATCCTCCTGATCATCGTCCTCGGGTTCTTTGTCAACAGGCTTCTTGTTCTTCCTGCCGCCACCGGAATTGCTGAACGTCCTCTGAAGGTGATAGCAGTCGATGGCAGCGTGGTTGGCGCCTGGATGCCACGGGCACTTCTTTTGTAGGAGCTTCTCGAACTCCTCCTAAGTTGTCGACTTCTTGCCCCGTGAAGGACGATCGATAGCCGCGATGACATCATCTGGCTTTCGTTTCCGGGGTGGCCCGGAAAAGTCCCGCTGGCCTTTGTCGCTGCGGTTGTCGTTTGGGCGCCGCAGATTGCTATCATGGCACCGCGAGAACCGCTCCCGCATCTTCTCCTCCTGCTCGGACCAATCGTGCATCATATCACGAAGGCCCGCAACGGTTTTCGGCCTGTTCCGCCCGAAATCTCTGTATATGCTCGGGTCGGTGATGCCGTTGTAAAAGCAGTCGATGATGTCCTCCTCCGAGATGTTCGCGATGGTGGCGCGGACGTTGAAGAAGCGACGCGTGTAGGACCGTAGAAGCTCATTACGTTCCTGCTTGCACTGGGCAAGATCATGTTGAGTACCTGCACGGGTAATTGCTCCCTGGAAATTATCGATGAAGACCTTCTTAAGTCGTTCCCAGGAGTCGATGGAGTTGCTGCCGAGGCTCTCCAGCCAAGTGAGCGGCGCAGGGTCCAAAGCCATCGGGAAGTAGACGACTTTGGTGATATTTGAGCCCCCCGCGACGTCAATGGCCGTGGAGTAGCAACGAAGCCACTGCTGGGGAGCCTGCTTGCCGTCGTACTTGGTGATGCCGATCGGCTTGAAGCCCTCCGGGTACTTGTAGCTGCTGAAATGAGCAGAGAAAGCAGGAAATCGATCGCTACAATCAGTACCTTCAGCTTCGACTTCTTCGCGAGTCTTGCGCCTGGAGGAGATCACGGTGCGCGCGTCGCGACCGTCATTGATGTGCTGGCGCAGGTCCTCCGGAGGAGGTCGTCGACTGGCCTGTCGCGGACGACCCCCTTGCGGTGGCTGTTGCCTCCCGCCAGGGGCCTGGCTCGCGCGTGCGTTGTCGTTGCTGATCTGATTTTGAGGACAACCACCAGTCGTTCGACTGCGAGCCTGGCTCCGGCTCTCGTCCACGCGCTCTTCCCGGATGATGGACGCCGGATTATGCTGATCCAACTGGATCTAAGCCCTCTGCGCAAAGAGGAGTGCTTGACGTACCTCCGGGTCGTGGCTGCGCTCGAGAATGGCCGTGACCCTGGCAATGTTGGCCACCGGGGTCCTGAAGCCCCGCTCGCTTACGGCAGCAAACTCGGGGTCGAGCTCGCGATGCATAGATCGCCTTCGCTCGTTAGCTCTCCTTCGCCGGATCGTTCGGGCCCTGTTCCTGGCCCTCCGCGCCTCACGATCGGCGTCGTTCTCGTTACCGGCATTGGCCGTGATCTCATCGTCGGATATCACATCCAAGTTGTCGATGAGGAGATTCCCACCGTCCTCGCCTTCTTCGGCCATCAGCACCTGGCGGGAGGAAAGCTCATGAGAACTTTCGTCGACTAGCTCCGTCGACTCCTCCGCCGCGGTGGCCAACGGCCTGCCCTCCTGGAAAGGCAATGGCTCGAGGTGAGCCACGAGCCGACTCTCTGCCTCGAGTAGATTGGAGAGCTTCATGCCCTTCCAATGCACGATGTGTCCCTTTGGCGAGGAAGCGATCACCAAATCACCGGGGCCAAAACAACCTGAAGCCCCCCGACACGCGGTGGCTTCGGGGTTTCCGTCCCGGAGCAGCAGATCCAGATCCTTCTCTAACATGAAGAGGGATCTGAGCGCATTGGCCTCCTGAAGATCAGTGGCCGATTCGCGCAAGCCGGGTTGAGTCCGACCCAGCGAATCCCTGAATTGGAACGAGTCCAAACCAGGGGAAGTTGTCGCGACACCAGAAGAAGTCGAGCTTGGAATAGATTCGATCTCGACCTGTGCCGCGGAAGCGTGGAGCGGCAGATTGTCGAGCTCGTCGACGAACTTGACGAGGCCGCTGCGAGGATCCGCAGCGATGGTTCTTGGCGTCATGTCGATGAGGAATCGCCGAAAGTCGCCCGCACCATCTGCGACGCAAACCCACGAGCCAAAAACAAACGTCGTACCCTGAGAGGGTACTGACCTGATGAAACTGAAAGATGCCATCGAGCTCGCCGGTGGATCTTCGACGCGCTCCCCTACCTGGCGCGCCAGCTGTCGGTGTTTAACCGGCTGCCCACCGAGGGATATACCCAAGGTGGTAAGTTTTGGGTGAGGGAACGCCGAGATCAGGAACTCGAAGGTGCAAAGAACACAAGACTTTAGACAGGTTCGGGCCGCACGGAGCGTAACACCCTACGTCCTGTATGGTGGTTTGTATTCTCTTTGGTGTAGAATGACCTAATGATCTTCTATTTTGAGGGGGGTCTCTGACCTCCCTTATATATCTGAGAGGCCAGAGTTACAAAGATGCTAACCAACCCCCACCGAGGGATCACACCAGAACTGATCTCGAGTAGATCCTCTCCGTGTTGGTTAGCCCTATCTCCTATTTAAACGGGATAAACAAGAGATAAACAGAATGAATAAGAGATAAGACGGGCTTAATCTCTTAGACTACATAACATGCCCAGCCCGGTGGCCCCGGGTCCGACAGGCACTGCCTGGAAGAGGGTCCGTAGAAGTAGTAACCGGCTCAGCAGAAGATGTGTCAACATCTGAAGTGGTAAGTGCTGAAGCTGCCGGCTGTGTCGACTGCTGAAGCAGGGAACCCTCTCCACCTCCCCCTGAATGTAACGGCTATGGTACTACTGGGAGGGCGACTGTCTGTACTGCTGAAGGAGACTCCTGGAAGAGTGAAGTCACTGGCAGTGGAGAGAAGAAAGGACGACTCGCAGACCCAAGTAGTGCTGACATCGAGAACATGGTCTCCGGGGTCGCTGAAGTAGCTGGAGCAGTAGAGGCTAGAGCTGGTGTAACTGCAAGTGGAGGTGCTCCAACGCCCTGAAGGCCTGGCTGACCTGGCTGCTACGGGGCGAGTCCGGTGTGAGAGTAAAGCTGTGAGATCATCCCGAACATCGCCATCATGCCCTGCTGCATCTGCTGGAATTGAGCGTCTGTCCTCTGAGATACTCTATCAATAAGTCCGACAAAGTGCTCCTCGGTCGCAGCTCGCTCTCGGGCGGCCTCCCTCTGTATAGCTGCAAGCTGGGCCTCATGGGCTCTCCTGGCCTCCTCCTGAGCAAGACGGTCCTCTCTCTGCTGTGTCACCAGCTGCTGTAGAAGTGCGGTGAGCTCAGACGGCTGAGACACCTGTGACTCTGAAACTGTAGCGGCAGCAGCTGACACTGGAGCTGGCTCTCCGGACCCCCCTGCCTCGTGGTCGTGACTAGCTGGAGCAGGTGCAGGGAAGTACTCCTCGTCCTAGGAGGAGTCAGACTCAAGGTCGGACCAGTGTATCTCATCATCTCCTCCAGGAAGCTGTGCCTCGGCGGCAAGCAGTGCCTCATCCTCCTATGCCACTCGGGCCTGTGCCTCGGGTGACAACTGTGCCATAGCAGCTCTATCGGCATGTCTGCCTCTCCTCCGGTCCTGTGGTGCAGTCGGACGGTAGACTGGGAACCAGGGAACCTCGTCCTGACGGTAGACTGCACTGACGGGTGACTCAGCTGGCACAATCATAGAGCAGATAAAATTGATCCAGTGAGCATATGGAAACTGACGTACAACACCCATCCCGTCAGTGATAACATCCTCGATCTCAGACAAGATAAAGTCAACTATGTCAAATGGCTCGTGAGTGAGGATGTGAAGAAGCAGTAGCTGTTGCAGACCTGTGAACCCGTCTGGGTAGCCACTCCTTGGGAGCAAAGTCCTCCGGAGTGCCATGTGAACTGCGTATGCCTCTGGGGTCAGCAGGCTCGGAACTCTGGCATAGGAGGCAGGGAATGGCTGGCGGAAGCACTGAGAGATCGCCTCGTGAGAAGGTGCAATCCTGCCAATCATGGCTCTGCGCGGTGGATCTGCATCCCCGTAAACCATCTCGTGCAAGGAGACATCGACCAAGTCTACTCCGAGAATCCCTGCCAAAGTAGCCCTAGACAGACCAAAAACCTGGCCTCCAAACATGAAGTGAACAGCTCTGCGCTCTGGGGCTATCCAAGCTGTGCATAGAAAACTCTGACCCAATCCTCAATGTATCTGTTCCGCTCAATCGAAAGTAACCTGGGCAGTCCCCTGAAGTGAGCGAAGTGCTCTCTGACATCTGCTCCCCCTGCGGCTGTCCTCAAAGACACCCAGTCAAGCACTCTGTGCGGGAAGATCCTGTGGCCCCGCCTCTGGTAGGTCTCGTAGAAACTGGCCTGAAGAAGCGTCCAGAACCTACGGTCGACCCTGCTGTCACGTGTCACGGGGAACCACTCCTCCTCCTGAACACTCCACCTGAGCCTCTTGACCTTCGCCGCATTGGCCTTGGTCAAGTTCTGGAGCAGCACACCTGGCTCCAGACGCACAACAGTGTCCATGCGGAACACTGCGCGCTCGGCCGCTAGGGCCTCGGCTCGACGAGCTGCTGCTGCTGCTGCTGCGGACCTGCGAGGCTCCTGTGGCTGGTGACCTCCTCGCGTCCTCGGTCCGGTGCGACGCTCGGTCGCTGGCGAAGTGTCACCTGCGGGGGACGTCTGCCGGGTGCGGCCAGAACGTCGTAGAGTCGATGACTGTGTGCTCTGCCCCTGTGACTGCTCAGACTGCTCAGCCTCTGTGTCTGAATCTGTCTTTGCAGCTGAAGGTGACTGATCTGACTCTGCTGCTGCTACCGCAGTCGTGGCTCTGGTGGCCCTGGCACCTCTGACTCTGCCCATGCCTCGACCTCTGCCCTTGCCCCTGGCTGACGGATCCCTGATCGTGAATGGGCGAGCACGGCCTGATGCCTGCTCCTCGGCAGCCTTAGCCACCATCTCGGCCCTCTCGGCCTCTCTCGTTGCACGAGTCCGCTTGCGAGCGGGCTCCTCAACCACAATCTCCTTTCCCTTCCTCTTCTCACGACCCATCTCGATCACAGAGAGCAACAAGGATGCGGCGTTGCGAGCTACGGCGAGCAAAAAGGTTCGGGCAAAACACCGAACACTTGGCGTGCGCGGCGTGGATGCGCGAGTGTGCTGCAAGGTGCGTGGGCGGCGGCACGGTGGAGGTGCAAAGTGTGCGGGCGACGGCGTGGATGGCAGTGACGGCGGCACGGTGACGCGTGGGCGGCGCTGTGGCGGTGACGGCGGCGCGGTGGCGCACGGGTGCAGGCGCAGTGGTGCGCGTGCGGACGGCGGTGCAGTTGCGCGCGGGCGGCAGACGGCAGCGGCGCGGAAGGTGTGCAGGCGGCACGCGGGCGGCGGACGGCGGCGCGTACGGGCGGCACAAGGCGGCGCGGTGGCGGAGGCGACGGCGAAGGCGAAAGGGCGGCAGAAAATGAAAAACGAGCAGGCGGCGGCGAGCGGGCAAGAGAGTTATATGACAAGTGGACCCCGCGGATTTTCTTATCGTCGGTTGATCCGACGCTTGGGGTTCGAACGCCGGTTGATTACGTCGGTGTAGTTTACCAGGGACTCTGCCAAATCTGCATCTGTACACCGGTTGAACCGATGCTGCGATAAATGAACTCGTCGGTTGAACGACGCAAACAACAGTTGATTTTCAGGTTAGATTTGTGATATGTTCACCGGTTGATCCGATGTTGCGAACTTTGTATACACCGGTTGAACGCTTGAAATGACTGAGCTGTAGCAGAAACTTAGTAACACCGGTTAATCCGATGGGTAAAGGTCCATTGAGCGTCAATTTAACCGGTGAAGGCAAAAACCCTCTCTCAGCTCACTCTTCTATGCTAAGTCCAATGAACTTATAAAATTCAAATAAACTCAAGCTAATGGACTTGCATAGGCGACTTTACCCCTCAAAACAAATAGGATAGCTCACTAGCTTAAATAATTTTTCTTTTCAAACACAAGAAAAAGAGCCGCAAGAGAGACAAAACGCCAAATAAAATGTATGAGCCATGTCGTAGGAATATTGAAGAACAAAAGCTTCATACTCATCATGACATTGCTCACTAGGCAATAACGCACCTAACACTTTACTCTTTTCACTTTTCATAAATTAAGATCTTGTATATGAAACAAGTCTCAACTTCATCAAGTGATCTCCTTTGTGACCCTTACGCATGCAATGATAATGCAAGCTACAACCATATGCGAAAGTAAGGTAAACATGAAGTGCACATCTATATGACAAGAAATGCATAGCAAGAATTTAAATTCTACTTGTCAAGTTTGAATCCACGGGAAGCTTCATCATGATGAGCCTTTCTACAAGCCTGGAGGAAAACAAGTGAACCACCACCTCTAGCTAAACCCTTGCTCGTCACTATCTTATCATGGTTAGACAAGTATCTATATGTATGCATTTTTCTATATGACATGGCAACTTACATGACGTTTGCCGCATCTAACACATTAAGCTCATTCCTAAGCCTCACAAAAGTACTCTCGTCTAAAGGTTTTGTGAAAATATCCGCCAATTGCTCCTCGGATCTCACACCTTGAAGGGAAATGTCCCCCTTGGCTTCGTGATCACGCAAGAAGTGATGGCGAATATCAATGTGCTTTGTGCGAGAGTGTTGAACCGGATTCTTGGCAATTTTTACGGCACTTTTATTGTCACAAAGGAGTGGTATCCTGTCAAGTTTCACACCAAAGTCCAAAAGGGTTTGCTTCATATATAGAATTTGGGCACAACATGCACCGGCCGCTATATATTCCGCTTCCGCGGTGGACAAAGCCACGGAATTTTGCTTCTTACTCGACCAAGAAACTAGAGAACGCCCAAGCAAGTGGCAACCCCCGGAGGTACTCTTGCGATCCACACGGCTTCCGGCAAAATCCGAATCCGAGTATCCCAAGAGATCTAAGCTAGCGCCTTTGGGGTACCACAAGCCTATGCTAGGGGTGTGCTTGAGATATCGAAGGATCCTATTCACAGCCGAAAGGTGTGATTCCTTTGGGTTAGCTTGAAAACGGGCACACAAGCACACACTAAACATTATATCGGGCCTAGATGCGGTAAGGTAAAGCAAAGACCCTATCATAGAACGATAGAGAGATTGATCAACCGGTTTACCGTCTACATCCAAGTCGAGATGCCCATTTGTTGCCATGGGTGTCTTGATTGGCTTGCATTCATCCATCTTGAATTTCTTCAAGATATCTTTAGTATATTTTTCTTGATAGATGAATGTCCCTTCCTTCATTTGTTTGACTTGAAAACCAAGAAAGAAGGTCAATTCGCCAATCATGGACATCTCGAATTCCCTAGACATCATGGTAGCAAACTCATGGCTTAGTAAATCATTAGTTGAGCCAAAGATAATATCGTCAACATAAATTTGACAAATGAAGAGATCCCCGTTGACGTCTTTTGTGAACAAAGTGGTGTCCACCCTCCCGATCTTGAAGCCTTGCATGATTAGGAAGTCACGAAGCCTCTCATACCAAGCCCTTGGAGCTTGTTTGAGCCCATAGATTGCCTTGTGCAACCTATAAACATGATTAGGATTCCTCGGATCTTCAAACCCAGGAGGTTGCTCAACATAAACAAGTTCGTTAATAAAGCCATTTAAGAATGCACTTTTCACATCCATTTGATATAACTTAATATTATGATGTGAAGAGTAAGCAAGAAGGATGCGAATAGCTTCAAGTCTTGCGACCGGAGCAAAAGTTTCACCAAAATCCAAACCTTCGACTTGAGAAAACCCTTTTGCCACAAGTCTTGCTTTGTTGCGTACCACCACCCCATGTTCATCTTGCTTGTTTCGAAAGACCCACTTTGTGCCGATGATGTTCTTGTCTTTCGGAGGTGCTTCAAGGACCCAAACTTCATTGCGGGTGAAATTGTTCAATTCTTCTTGCATGGCCATCACCCAATCCGAGTCCTCAAGCGCTTCCTCTATGCTAGTGGGTTCAATACAAGAAACAAACGAGTGATGTTCGCAAAATGAAGCATGCTTAGATCGAGTTCTTACTCCTTTGGAAGGACTACCAATGATTTGACCAATTGGATGATCCTTGGAGATGCGACCATGCTTCACTAGCGGTACTTGCGTGGATGATTGTTGGGGTGGATCATGGGTGACTTGTGCTTGTGGTGGAACATTTTGCTCTTCTTGTTCTTGGACTTGGGGTGTTGGCGTTGACACATTTTCTTGAGGTAGTGGATCAACTTTTTCTTGATCTTCATCCACTTGGGGTGCCGTGGAGGTGCTTGGTGTAGATGAGGAAGATCCTCCCCCTTGATCATTGCCCTCATGCACCTCTTCCGGCTTGATATCCCCAATGGACATATTCTTCAAAGCTTCATCAATCTCTTCATCACCTACATTTTCATAGCCAACAACCTCCTCTTGGGAGCCATTAGATTCATCAAACTCCACATCACATGTTTCTTCAACTAACCCGGAGGTTTGATTGAATACTCTATATGCTTTGGAGTTTGATGCATAACCAAGAAAGAAACCTTCATCACATCTACTCTCAAACTTACCGAGCCTTTTCTTCTTATAGATGAAGCATTTGCAACCAAAGACTCGAAAGTAGGATATATTTGGTTTCCTCCCGGTGATGAGCTCATATGGAGTTTTCTTGAGGAGTCGGTGAGGATACACTCGGTTGGATGCATGACACGCCGTGTTGATTGCTTCCGCCCAAAATTTCTCGGACGTGCCATAATCATCCAACATTGCTCTTGCTAGGGTGATGAGTGTCTTGTTCTTTCTTTCCACCACTCCATTTTGTTGAGGCGTGTAGGTGGCGGAAAACTCATGTTTGACTCCCTCTTCATCGCACCATTCTTCAATCTTCATATTCTTGAACTCGGTGCCGTTGTCACTTCGGATCTTCACAATTGGGAAATTGTATTCCCTTTGAGCTTTTCTTGCAAATGTCTTGAAGATCCCCGGAGTTTCACCCTTATCACCTAGAAACATGACCCAAGTGTAGCGTGAAAAATCATCAACGATTACTAGGCAATAGAGGTTACCACCAATGCTCTTGTATGAAGTTGGACCAAAGAGATCCATGTGTAGTAGCTCGAGCGGCTTGGAGGTAGACAACATCGTCTTGATAGGATGATGTGTTGCAACTTGCTTCCCGGCTTGACATGCTTTGCATAGCTTGTTCTTGTCAAAAGTGACGTCCTTTACGCCGGTGATCATCCCTCTCTTGTGGGCTTTCTTGAGGTTGCTCATGCCAATATGAGCAATTCTTCTATGCCAAAGCCACCCAAGAGACGACTTGGTGAAGAGACATATCATGGTGCTTGTTTGCTTTGAAGAGAAATCTACTAAATAGATATTGCCATGCCTAAACCCCGTGAATACCAATGACTTGTCCTTTTCATGAGTCACTACAACACCATTCTTGTCAAAGGCACACGTTAGTCCAAGATCACATAATTGTGTAATAGAGATGAGATTAAAACTAAGTGCTTCTACAAACAAAACAATAGATAAATCTTTTGAAATTGCTATTCTACCCAAAACTAAGACTTTTCCCCTTGAGTTATCACCATAAGTGACATGTCCATGATCGCCGGGGTCTTCAAGAGAGGTGAACATGCTATCATTGCCGGTCATGTGTTGAGAGCAACCGCTATCAAGTACCCAATGTTTTCCACCAGCTTTGTAGTTCACCTACACACATGAGAATTCACTTTTGAGTTTTAGGAACCCAAACAAGCTTTGGGCCTTGCACATGTGTGACAAGAGCTTTTGGGACCCAAAGTTGCTTGGGGAGCTTCTTCTTCGACTCCTTAGCAATTTTGCCAATGAACTTGGCCTTCACCTTGCCCTTCACTTTACTCAAGAGAAAATGGTTATTTTAGAACATTGATGAGTAATTCTTGGGTAAGTTAGGAAGAGAACGTGATGGTAAAGTGCACTCCCTAGTGTGGTGCCCAGTGACTTGGCAATGTTGGCAATATGAACCAACTTCCTTGATGAAGCTTGTCTTGATCTCCGGAGAAGGAGTTGTAGCCATGTTTGGCTCCGGAAATGAACCAAGACCTCTCTTGCCATAGTCACGGGCATTGTTGAAGAGAATCTCCTTGTGAATGTATTCTCCTCTTGAGAGTTTCTCCACACTACTCTTGAGGCTTGCCACTTGATCCATCAATTCCTTTTCCCTAGAAGGAGCAAGCTTGGGCACAACATTAGTGGCATTTGCATCAATGAGTAGGTCATCACATGAAGTAGAAGCATTGACCTTTTCATGAGCAAATTTCTCAAGACTTGGGTCAATAACTTCATAAGCAAATTCAAGCTCTTGATACTTGTGAGCCAACTCCCTATGCTCTTGTTTGAGCTTTTTGTGGCTGTCTTCAACTTGCTTAGCAAGTACAAGTGACTCATTGTGCTTTTTGAGCAAGTCATTGTATTTACCAAGTAAGTCGGAATGGGCAAGCTCTAACTTGGCATGAGTGCTCTCAAGACTTTTGACTTTGCCCTTTTCCCTCTTGATGACGGATGTATACTCATTAATGAGGTTAGTAAATTCATTAGGATCAAGCTCTTCGTCACTATCATCTTCACTATCTACCTCACATACCTTGGTGTTACCTTTTGCCATGAGGCACATAGGAGGCGGAGATAGAGGTGGTTCTTCATTGGTGAGGGCGATGGTGACGATGTCTTCTTCATCACTTGAATCTTCACTTGATGAGACATCGGTCACCCACTCTTGTTTTGCCACCAAGAAACTTTTCTTGGTGTGCCCTTTCTTCTTTGGGAAGAGCTTGGTCTTCTTGTCATGGGTTTTCTTCTTCCCAAATCTCTTGTTTTTGTTCTTCCTCTCCTCTTCTTCATCATCGCTTGAATCATGGCGATACTTGCTCTTGTTGTCCTTGTTCCTTTTATTCGGCTTGGGGCAATTTGGACGGATGTGACCTTTTTCTCCACAATTGTAGCAAATCTTGTTCTTGACATCCATTGGCCGGAACATTCCCTTTTTGGAGTCAAAGTTGAAACCCTTCTTATTGATCTTTTCATTCAAGCGTGTGAACTTTCTCATCATGAGAGCAAGTTCTCCATCATCTTCAACGTCGGATGAGCTTTCATGATGATCATCTTCTTCGTTGCTTGAGCTTGAATCTTGCTTGACCATTTTGAGCTTGCGGGATTTGTTTGTCTTGGTCTTTAGAGCAATTGATTTGCTTGAAGTTGGCTCTTCAGACATACCAAGAATGCTCATTTCATGAGCGCGAATTTCCCCCACAAGTTCTCCCACTTCCATTGCGTCAAGATCCTCCTTTTGAAGCATAGCATTGATGATGTTATACTTGGGCTTCGGAAGGAGCATGAGAATCTTGCGATTGATGGAGGCACTGTCAATTTTGGATATTTCAAGTGCATTAATGTCCTTGACAATGACATTCAAGCGAGAATATATATCATTGCAATTTTCATGAGCTAGCATTTTAAAGGAATCATACTTGGCTCTAAACAAGTGATATTTTTGCTCACGAACTTTAGTGGAACCTTCATGAATTTCAATGAGCTCCTTCCAAATATCACTTGCTAAGTCCATGCCATTAACTCTAGCAAAGACTTCCTCACTAATAGCTTCGAAAATTGCATTTCTAGCTTTAGCATTCCATTTTAATTGTTCGGTGGTGGGAGTTCCGGTGAACCCGATCTTAGTTGCCGACCACACTTCGGGGGTAATCGCATCAAGGTATGCGGCCATGCGAACTTTCCAATAAGCAAAGTTCTTGCCCTCGAAGTGAGGCGGCGAACCACCCATCTTGGCCATAGCTCTAGGCGGTGAAGCCTAATGATCCAAGTGAGCAACGAGGCTCTGATACCAATTGAAAGGATCGATGGACCAAGAGGGGGGGTGAATTGGGCCTTTTTCAATTTCTAAAACAAGGTAAAGCAACCTTAACCTATGCAAAGCTAGAAAGGCACCAATTCACCAATCGGGTAACTAAACTACCTACGCAAGCTAGAAAAGATAAAAGGAGGTAAAGCCTAGCAAGGTAGAGCAAAGTAATGATCACTAAGTCAAGCACATGAATAAATTGCATGAAAGATAATGCTTGAATAAATAAAGTGGACAAGAGACAACCAGATTTTTTTCCGTGGTATCGATGTGTTGGCACACACCCCTAATCCACGTTGTGACACTCACAAAGAGTTTTGTCACCTCCCAAGTCACCAAGACGAGGGCGCTCACTAAGAGTCTCCGTTCACCATCCCGGTGTGGTGGAGATCAAGCCACGTACAATCTTCTTCTCCGGGCTCCCACAATCCTTGGCAAGCTCCGCGAGAATCACCTCGATCACCAAGATCGCCTAGGTGATGCCAATCACCAAGAGTAACAAGCTAAGGCCTTCACTTGAGCAAGAACCGATCACCAAGAACGGATGCACACAAGCTTCTCTCTACTCAAGTCCTTAATCTTGCTTCTTGAATGATTGAATGAACAAGTATGTGAAATGATGAAGCTCAAGGTGGCTCTTGACTATAGTATGAGTGTTTGGATGTTGCCTGGTGTCAAGAGTAGTAAAATGACCCATTGGAGGGGTATATATAGGCAGCTCACACGAATAGAGCCGTTGGAGAAAAAGCTGCCAGAAAAACTGCGTAGCGCCGGTTAATCCGACGTACCTCCAATAGTCATCGTCGGTTTAACCGGTGAACGTAAGCTGCCTCTATTGAAAACTAGCCGTTACAACTTGGGCAGATTAACCGACGTATCATCGGTTTAACCGGTGAGTGTAGTTGTCCACTGATCAATAGAAAAACCAAGTCTCTGGACAACTGCACCGACGTTAAATTTAAACATCGTCGGTTTAACCGGTGTATCGACTTGTCCAGACTCAGCTGACTCCGTTTAACCGACGTATAGAAAAGTGAGAGCGTCGGTTAAACCGGTGTTAAGGACTTTTCCTGATTTTGCCTTTTCTGATTTGAGTCTTGAATGAAATCCATATATTCTTGAGATATGAGTTGAGAACCACTTATTTGAACTTCTAGAAACCTGAGTGACCATTGTGTGCATCTATTTTCAAATGACCATGTCCATGCTCAAGTTACTTAGCCTAAACCCCTCTTAATAGTGCGATCACTACAAAACTATAAAACCTATACTAACCTAAGTGTCCTTCTCAACCTTATGACACTTAGGACTAGAAAGATCCTTAGTCTTGACATATTATTGAGTTGAAGGGGCCTCTTTTGACATATGACCAAATGAGCGATAATGATTTATAAAGTTGCACAAACTCATTAGTCACAATAATGGTTGTCATTAATCACCGAAACATACCTTGAGGGCCTAGATGCTTACAATGGTTCTTGTTGTATTTGAAGAATGAATCTCCCATGCTTCTCCATGGTTCCTTCGGACTCTCAGCACCAAACAAAATTCCATGGCCCATGAATCTTCCATCTCAAGAGATTCATCATGAATGATTATGGTTGGATCTCGATCACAGTCGTGGACAACGTACTCCGGCGCAGCGGGAAGAGGCTCAAACTTGATCGAGGGTGATGATGATCTTTCATCTTCACCAAGGTGAAGGATTTCTTCCGAGTCATACTCTTCGGAAGTGGCAGGTTTTGCAGCTTCAAAGAGAATAGTCTCGGACGACATAAATGGAGATCCATACATTACCTTCTCGAGTGGGTTTTGCTCAAGATGAGGCTTTTCCATAGGATTGTCTAAACAAGAGGTAGCGATGGCAGAAGCGGGTTCCCTAAGCTTTTCATCTAGGCTTCCTTGAGATGTGTTGAGAAGTTTTTCCAGTGGGTAGCCTAGGAGAAGATCAAAATCGATGACATCATAGATGTGGAAATCTAAGCGCACCTCGATTTTGTCTATGGTGATCGGCACGTCCCTTGCGATCCCCTGATATTAAAAGAAGAGTCCCGAGGGACTTCTGAGGTATTTGTCGGTCGGGGTCAGAGGCTTGTTACCCACCAAAGTGTCTATGAGGTACTTGGATTAGATACAAGCCTCAACAGTAGAGTCATGAAGGTATTCTATGACATTTCCCTTCATAGCACAAGGGATAGTTGTGGAAGTTGAGCTAATCTGAATTGCTTTGGAAGTACGCTTTACCTCCTTCAACCAATCCACTGTGGTTGTATGGTGGACATCTTCATCAAGGGTCTCATAAAGACACAATGATGTTGTAGGCTTCTCGTGCCTATGATGATTCGAGGTGTTTCTAATGTTTCTTGAAGGATCATCCTCGAATCGGGAAGAGAACTCTAAAGGTTAAATTTCTTCTTCCTTCGGTGTTCCTGGTTTGGGAGAGGGTTCAATGGCTGAATCTTGGGACATGAAAGGTGAAAACTCGGATTTGGTTGTTGAGGGCCTCTCATGGCTCGACTCGGATTCCTATCGGTGGGTTTCATTATGGTCGGTAGGGAAAGAAGAGTTTTCTAAGAGCAATCTAGGATCTCTCTTCCTTCCGTTGGAGTTTTGTGTGCAAATGACCCTTCGGCGGTGATGTCAAGGTCTAGGGCAGATTTCATGTCTAAACCTGAGCAAAACATCTCTAATGATACATCATCAGGCATAGACAAGGCTCGGCTAGATGCCAAAAGGCATAAGAATCTAGCCCATGCTGCACTTATGGACTCCTTCTCTAATTGCTCAAAGTTGAGGAAGTCAATTGGTCGGGAGTCTATGCGTTCAGTCAGGGAGAATGAATAACAAAAGTCAACTCAAAGTTCTTCCCAATCACCACTCATACTCCCCATCATACGGGTGTACCATTGCTCTGCCCTCTCTATGAGAGAATAAGGAACAACTTCCACTGCAAGGTTTCTTGTGTCATGCCTGGGATTACCAAGCACGAACACAGTTCCTCGAACTCTTGCAAATGATCATAGGAATCTTCATTAATTGCTCCGGAGAAGGGTCAATTCCGAACCATGGCTATAAAGTCAGGACGGAATTCATAGCGAGATGAAGGGATTTGTTTCGAAGATAGTGATGGCTCATAGATCGCCCTTTGAGGTAGAGAGCTGTTGAATGGATAGCTTCTCCATGGATAGTGGGGGAAGAGATAGAATCAAAGAAAAGAAAAAGATATGAGGGCGAACTAGGTCCGAAGAGAATATAGCAACCATTCCCCGGCAACGACGCTAGAAATCTTGTTGGATATTTTTACGATCACAAATTAATCTGCAAGTGCACAGATATCATTGTAGCTTTCACCCCGGAGTATTTCGGAGTATCATATCCACTAAGGAATGTGTGTATATTATTTAAGCCTCAGGTTCATCTAAGGACACCACACTGGATAGAGGAAAGGGGTAGAGAGGATTCCTAAGGCTAAGAATCAGAGGTAAGATAGATCTGTCCTAGTTGTTCATGTCGGGCTACTATCTTCCCACAGGACAAAACCTGGTGAGCTCCGGTAATACGGCACTGGGATATATCCGAACAGGGAGGGTTACGCTGGATAGACAAGGCTGTCACCACTTGCTACCTACCTCATCTAACCATGGGATATACCACAACCAACAGGTAAAGTCTGATCTAGACACCACGTCTATACCGTCCTTTACTAACTCTAGAATCGATCTTACTCTAGAGCATCTACTACACTAGTGAACTATTGGTCCAGTAAACAACTAGGGGACTAGAACTATTACTTAACTTAGAGACTAAAGCACAAAGGAAATCACGAACACTTACTATGATTGATAAGCATCCGTCGAGGTACAAGCTTGAGAAGAGTGCCGGGGCCCGACCAGCACCACCCCGACTTCCCCTCACTCTCTTCCTATTTTCTAAGCACTACCGAGGCAGCACTAAACCTCTAAGGTGAGCCTAAAGCTCAAGAATTAGAGTGTAAGCACAAGAGAGGAGAGTGAATGGTGTGTCCTCATTGTTACCCCCTCCTCTACTATTTATAGCTGTTACCAGGGGGGTTTTGGCCGGGAAAACAGGTGGGCGCAGGTAGAACTGACTTCTAGACGTCACAAGGAAGTTCCACGTGGAAGCTAGGTGCGAGGGGGCCCAATGGCAGTTCGGCCGAACCAATGGTTCGGCCAACCCCTAGCCACCGCCTTTGGCCAGGAGACTGGTATGTGGGCCCTTACATTAGTTCTGGGTGACTTGGAGCAGTCCTTTGTCGGTTGCATGCTTGGTGGGCCCTTGAATCCATGGGAGGCTGAATGGCGTGTTCTGATTGGTCGGAGAGGTGTTTCCTTGGATTGAGAGTGTGTTTAGGCTATGTTGTGGGTCCTTCAATCCTTTTGCTTGCTCATGATTGGTCGATGTTCTGTAGCTTGGACCCTGGAGCCTGTTTTACCTTCATTTGATCTCAATTTCCAACATAGCAATATTTTCCAAGGGACATGTGGATTTGGTATTATTTTGGATAAATATGTAGGCATAAAATGTTAGTTCTCATGGTTTTCTGCATCAAGTTGACGGTCGAATTCGGACCGTAACGAGTGTCAACAGAGGGCCAGCAGTTGCGCTGCGCGGGACCAAGTGGGAGGAGGCGCCCACCTGTTGTCATGCGGGGCCAACCGGCTGAGCCTGAGTACGTGGTCGCGCGGACGGCATGGTGGCCGAGCCCGAGTCGATGACGCACTAAAGATCGGGCGCCAGCCACCAGCGCAGTAGGAGCCGCTGGTGTAGCGGGTCTAGGGGCGGCAGCTAACGGGTCTAAAGGGGGGGGGGGCAGCGGATAATCCTGGTCGTTAGGTGGGGTGCTAGTTTATATACCTAAGGTTGGTCGAGTGGGAGGGATGGGAGAGTTGGAAATGGTTACTTGGCTTCAATGTTTATTCAGTTTTCCAAGCATTTCAGCTAGCCGAGGCTGAAACCAAATTAATTGAAAAAGATCGGTTAGTTGCTTGCTGAGACCGAGAAATTCGATTTCAGTTTATTCAGGTTTGGTCCCGGTTATTTTACGTCATTTTCTTGATTTTGGTTTTTTTTCTAGACCTAGCTGGTGGCAGCTTGAGCGTAAGCAGTTGTGGTGGGAAGAGAGAGAGAGAGAGAGAGAGAGAGAAGGCAGTTGTGTTGGGGTGAGAGAGAGAACGCAGTTGTGGTCGGGTGAGAGAGAGAGAGAGAAGGCAAAGAGAAGATAGGTGGAGCTAACATGTGAGCCTTTGAAAGGACCTTTATGTGGCCTAGAGGGGCGGGGGTGAATATATTTTTCTACAAATGACAACACTTAATAGCACTGTCAGCACTCAAACCGATAAGACCGGTTGGGCAGACCGATCAGATCGGTGTACAACAGAAAAGACACAAAATCAGAGTAACTTCCCTCCTCGAGATCTAAGACAAACCAAACTTGGTATTGGCTTGTTGTGAATATTTTCAAGTGTTTTTAACTCATCCCTACACATAGAACAAGCATGACTAAGTAGAATAATATAGAAATGACAAATGCTAAAGAGAGTGAAATGATGCAAACCAAATGGAGACACGAGGATTTATTTCCCAAAGTTTGAATCCACCACTGTGAACCCAACGTCTCCGCTTGCCAACGTCTCCATTGAGACCCAAATGTTTTCCCTTGCGGGAGGTAAGATCCCAACCCTCACAAACTTGCTGCGCTGCTCACCACAAGCTTGGGAGCTAGCCGGTGACACCTAGCCATCTAGGAGGCTTCACATCCAAGAGTAACAAATGCTTCACGAGTTGCCTTGACGTTAACCACAAGTTCTCAAGCTACAGAATGCTCACACACAATCACTCTCTCAACCCAACATCAAGATTTGCACCTAAACTTATCACAACTCACAAAGAGTGGTTGGAGGGAGCTTGCTAGTCAGCAGAAATGCTTTGGGAAGCTCAAAATATAGAAAGAACCAACAACTCTCAAAGGAGAGGGTCAAGGGGTATAAATACCCCACTCCCAAAAACTAGTCATTAGTCTGTCAGACTTAGACCGGTCAGACTGATGAATGATACCTGTCTTTCTTGCAATCAAACAAATTTTAATATTCCACTTTTCATGACAACAAGCCCTATTTAGAAGCCATCTTTGATATGGAAGACCTCTTGTTGCTAATTTACATTGCATGTTGCTTGTCATTCATTAATATGATTTTTTTCGCTAACATACCTTAGCACATATTTCATTAAGAGGAAAGCAATACAACCATTACAAACCTTAATAGGTGGAGGCTATTAAGGCGGTTACAGAGCACTGCGAAGCCAATGGCAAGCAACCCCAAATCCAAACAAGAACAGCAAGAACAACAGAGGAGGAAACTCACCCAAACCCACAAACCTAGACATGATCACACATGTGAACTTGCTAAAAGATACAACACCATCAAGGGTGCATAAGGTCTCCAAATAGCAAAGGTGGCAAAGTATCCACCCAAACAACAGATACATAGCGGCAAAGCATCTGCCCGAATAACACATCAAGGTGGTAAAGCATAAACCTGACCAACACAACCAAGTTGGCAAAGCAATCACCAACACCCACAACAACGATGGCAAAGCATCCGCTAGAGCAAGCAATGAACGGCGGTAAAGTACCCTCTAGTGAAGAAAGGGCCGGCAAAGCAACCATCATACTATGACCTATGCAACCTGGATGAGTTTGACAAAACAAAGCAAAGACAGGCATAGAAGCAGAAACTCCTCGACGAGAGCTGACGACCACCTCCAGGATATGGCGAATGGGGGCGGTGTTCGACAACCAGCAGAGCTTCCAATATGACACCTCAAGGGAGGGGGCGATGCCACTGGCGCCATCGTCATTCGACCAACATGGTGAAGGCTTTCACCAGGGAAACTCGTCGGAGAGGAGGCAAGAGGGGAAAGAATTGTAAGGAAAATGCCCTTTAAGCTATTGTTTGTGAATACCAACATAATCATTGGGACTAATGGTTTTGTCAAGATATGCCCTTATAGGTGTTTATAGATTCCAAGGATGTAATGGAAGCCATTCAAATTATCAAAGAAGAATAGACAGGAAGAAATCAACTCAGATGTCCTTATTTTGCCTCACAGACTATTTTGGTTAGGAGAAATGGGGCGTCACCGATTTAGTTGGTCATCCCACTCAGTTGTCCCTACTTTGCCTGACAGACTAAATCGGTGAGGAGAATTGGGGTTGACCAAATAAATCCATGTTACTAAGGCAGCTGAACTCTACTTTTGCCTGACAGATTAATTCGGTGCTCATTGAGCATACTGATAGTATTAATCGGTGATGCTGTGCTAAGGAGTTGAACTCTAGTTTTGCCTGATGGATTAATTTGGTCCTCATTATGTGTACTGGCAATTTTAATCGGTGAGGTTATCAACACTGAAGACCTCTCTAGATTGATAGAAAGGTTTGGGGATTGTGAAGAAAGGCTCAGATGGAATCAATTGGTCAGTTGTCAGTGATCATTAGCCCTATTTGAAAAGGGAGCACCGATTGAATCGGTGAGGCAAATATTGCCTAACTGTATTAATCTGTCAATGTTGCATCTGCAGCATATGGGGCAACAGCTAATTACTTGGTTGTGGCTATATATACACCATATGCCGGGGCCATCTGAAGTGAGTTAGAGCTTGGGGAACTTGTAGACTTGTGTTCCACATATATTCAAGTGCTCTATTCACCAAAGTGCTCAAGGGAAGATTAAGGCAATTAGCAAAAGTCTTAGGGCTTGATTAATGCTAATTTAGACCTCTTAGCGCATTGTTTTAGGTGTTAGCCTAGAGTTAGGCGAGGTTTTCTTACCTCATTGCTATTGGTGCTTGCACGCACCAAGTCTTGCGAGACCCTCCAACCGAGTTTGTGGACAGGCCACCCGTGTGCTTGTGAAAGAGAGGAGTGGCCCTCGGCATTTTGTCAAAGCTCTACCTAGTGAAGATGGCGGGGAGCATCCCGGAGAGGTAAGGCGGAGACCCACTTGCGTGTGGGGAAGGCCTGTCGGCTATCCATGGAGTTACTCGATCGGGAGCTTGGCCCTTTCGTGGGCATTCCCTCATGAGGGGCTCCAACAAGGACTAGTGGAAAGCGAGAGCTTTCCAATACCTTGGTAAAAAAGTCATCATGCCAAGAGTTTGCATTCTCTATCTCATTTACATTTCGCATTACTTCTTGCACTTACTTTCTGCATTTACCTTTCCTAGAATCGCCTTGTGTAGTTTGCAGGATTGGAACCTAGGGTGCAAAACTTTTGTATGATATTGATAGCAACACATAGAAAAACTTAGTGCACATTTATATAGATTTTGGAATACTTTTTTATATGTGCTTGGAGCCTTAGTTTTTTAACACCTAATTTACCCCCATACTCTTAGGGTGTCACGGTCATTTCACTTGGTATAAGTTCTAATGGCTCATTTTTGGACCTTTGGTTTCACCACAATCGAGCAAAATGTCATCCAAAGAGGTTAGGATTGATCTTCGTAGGCCTTCGCACTTTGATGGCACAAACTACCCCTATTGGCATGTTCATATGTCATGCTTTTTAGAAGCAAAAGGTTTAGGTGTTTGGAGAGTGAAGAATGAAGAAATGAACCCTGTAGCCTAGCCAAACAACCCCACCAAGGCTGATGGAAAAGAGATACACTTCAATGCTATCGCTCGGTATTCTCTTCTAGAATCTCTTACCATTGATGTGTTCAATAGAGTGTATAATCTTAAAAGTGCACACGAAATTTGGAACATGCTCAAGGAGCTCCATAATGGAACGAGTGACGTTGGGGAGCAAAAGTATCTCTTGGTTGAAGAGGCTTTCAATTCTTTTAAAAATGTTGCCTAATGAATTAGCTAATGACATGTACTCACGTTTAAATATTTCTGTCAATGAGCTAATTGAAATAGGTTTGACCAAGTTCAGTGATGAGGACTGTCGGAGGAAATCTCTAGCCGGGTGGCGGAATGCACCCGCCTAATCCTAGCTTAGGATGAGCTTGGGGGAGTCAAAGAGCGCAAGATCAAGAGGCCAATGAACACGGGGGATGCACAAGGATTTAGAGTGGTTCAGGCCGCCGGATCGTAAAACCCTACATCCACTTGTGTGCTGTATTGTTTGTAGAAACTTAGAGCTGGGGAGCGAGCTCTAGAGCTTCAGACCTTAGGGAACTTGTTCAGCTCTAGAGAGCTTAGAGAACTTGTGTTCTAACGTGCGCGCTCTCTCTTCTATAGGCTCAAGGGGAGCGCCTACATTGAGCGGGGCCCAGACAGGTGGGCCCGGCATCCTATTAAATAATATACACACACTGGAGCCTTTAACACCAAGATACAGAGATCTTACTCTCCCGCTCCTTCTTGTAGTCCTCTCGATCGAGAAGTTGATGTGCGTATGTACAACTAGGTCATGTGCCGCCTTACCGGCACAGTGCCTGCTGTCAGCGACCTGCACAGTGGAAGATGTGCTGTCACTGTTGGGTCGATTCCCGCTGACAGGCAAAGGGGCTATGTTGACCCGCTGCACCGTAGCCTCTGCGCACATTGTAGCAGCGCACCCCGTAGACCTCCTGCAGCAGATCATAATTACCCTTTGCTCATGCGCGTGGCGCTGTGATGTGACTATATGCCGCCTGCCCGCACCCGCAGCGCGGTGATGTGACGCGCTACCTCGGTAACAGGTGGGCTTACCATGGTGTCAGCACACCTGCCCGACGTGTCTGTGGACAGCCCACGCCTTGACCCGGGCACGTTCACCCCAACTACCCGTACTTAATGCGGTAGTTGGGCTGGCACCCCGTAGAAGGCTGGCTGCCACCGGACACGTGGCAGAGTTGGCTTAGCAGCTGCCTCCTCAGGGGCTCGTGGCGGCACCGGACCTCCTCCCCGGGGGGAAGGGAGGTCCGAGCCCCCGAGGCTGGCCTAGGTGCATAGGCCCCCAAGGGGTCTGGCTCTGACACGTGGCGTCACCGGACCCCCCGGGGGGTCCGGGCCCGTGGAGGTCATTCCTGAGCACCCTGACCTCGAGGGGTACGTGGAGGCGCCGGACCTGTAAGAGCACGGGAGTAGGCCCAGAGACCATGTCCCCAGCCATCAGGACCGGGCCAAGGGCACGGTCACGGATAACCTCACGCCCATCAGGTTGGACACTGTGGCAGACGACTCTCTAGCTGACGAGGCCGCTGGACATGCAGATCTCCTCGCAACGGACCATCACGGCTTTCCTACCGTGGAGCAACTCCTTGGTGATGGTTGAGGAAAGGCGGCCGAGCATGTGGTGGCCCGCGTAAACCACGATGCACTTGGCGCACACACCGGAGTTGGACGCCCAAGCAGGAGGTACCCCTGTTCGTATGTACCGATAGAGGCCCCCGGGCCCACCTTGGGTGAGGAACGAACCCGCAGGTGGGGCCATATCCCAGCGTTGCGCCGGGTGGACAGCTTGTGCCCACAGTAAAGGGGCAAGAAAGACCTTTCCCCCTCGGCGAGATCCCTGAGGGGCCCGTCCTCTGCCCGCGTTCTGCGCGCCTGACGGTTCAGCTTCTTGTCTTATTTGAGCCCGTCCCGCAGCACTGGCGGTTCGGATTCCACTTTTTCCCCCCGTCTCCAGTGACCGCTCCCTTGACTGGCGGGCCTAGGCCCACCAATCATAGAGAGTGAGAAGTGAGGGCCTGGTGCGAGTGACCCATCGGCTTCTCCTCGGTCACCGTGGAGTTCGATAGGGTGAGCAGCTTTACTTAAAGGGATGTGCCACAGAGATCGGCTATCTTTTCGTGCTTGCCTTCTCCAGATGCCGCAGTGCCCCTTCATCTCCACTTGCAGATTTGCAATCTGCATTTTGCGCCCGGTGTTTCTTCCTCTTCCTGCTCCCTTGCAATCCATCCCCTCGGAACCGCAGAACCACCGCCATGTCTCTGCTTCATCAACCCCGCTGCTTTCAGCGCCAGGGCCAGCTTGACGCGGTGCGCCGCCTCCTGGGGTGGACCATGCCAGAGCTCACCGGGAGGATCCGGGCAGGCTCGAGCTCCCTCAACGACCTGGTCGCGGGGGAGTTCGTCCTCTTCAACTCGTACATCACCTGCGGGCTGGCGCCACCAATCTCCTCCTCCTTCCTCCTGCTCCTGGAGGAGTTTGGCCTTCAGCTCCAGCACCTCACCCCCACTCCATCCTGCTCATGGCCGTCTTCGCCCACCTCATGGAGATGTTCGTGGGGGTCCGCCCCTGCATCACCATCTTCAGGCATTTCTATGCCCTGGTTGGCACAGGGAAGAGCAAGCGTGAGATCGGCGCCTACTACTTCCAGCTCCGGCACGGGATGTCTGGCTCCTACATTAGCGTCTTCTCCAGCACCAAATGGGAGGACTGGTGCGATGACTGGGTCATCGCCATGACCGATGCCAATGACTGCCTGGAGCTGCCGACGGAAGGGCCCCTCAGCGACCGTAGCTGCTGGAAGGCCAGGCCGACCTTGCCGGTGGAACTTGACCCAGTGCTGGATCGGGTCAAAACTCTGGCGAGGGGTGGCCTGACGTCCATGATGGTGCTGGGTGACTTCCTGAGGCGACGCATCGCTTCCCTACAACAGCGATCCAGAATGGCCTGCATGTTCACCGAGGTGAACAACTGCTGCAGGATCGTGCTCGGGGCCAGCACAGATCTGTCCGGTATGGAGCTGGAGGCCTCGATCCAGGCGATGACCGGCAAGACATACACCCCGGAGTCACTGGTACTCCCGAGGGGGATCAAGGCCCTGTGCGAAGACCAGGCAATGCGGACGGCTGTCCTGGCATCGATGCCGACTTTTGACGAGGGCGGCCTGGCAGTCCGGCAGGTGGGAGACGACCCCAATCGCAGGATCCGGATCCCCGGTACCTCACCCGCTAGCCAGCAGCACACCCACCAAGGCCCCAGCGAGTTCTGCCATGGAGGTCCGGCCCCGCCGGGAAAGGGAAGAGGAAGGAGCCGGAGCCGGAGCCCCGCCACAAGTACAGCATGGGCTCCATCCCGATCCAGAAGGATGATGAGGTGCGGGGAGTGGCCACCACCCGGAGCAGCCAGGACCACGAGGAGGCCAGGTCACGGAGGCTCTACTGTGGCAATGGATCCTTCGTGCGGGAGCCAGCCCCCAAGCGCCAGAAGACGGCGGAGTCGGGGGGGGGGGGGGGGGCAGAGCAGCTCCCAAGCTCCACCACCACTGCCACAATGCCAGCAGCCTCAGGGGAGGCCCGAGGAGGTGAGGCGGTCTCCACTGCAGGATCAACCGCCACCGCCGCCAACACAGCAACGCCAGGCAACACCACCACCACCACTAACCCAGCTAGAGCCGCAGGTCCCGCGTCCGCCGACAGGGACGCCTTCGGCGAGAAGGCCCCACCAGTCGACCGGGGCATCTTCCTCAGGAAGGAAGGATACCTTGATCACTTGGGGAGAATGGTTGGTGGACGGCTTCATGTGAGTGGCGTCTCATGCTTTTCTTTGTTCCATTTAATTTCTGGATACCTACCTTATTGATGCGTACCAGGACTACTTGCCCTGCTGTGTCCACCACGTCTTCCGGCGAATCGCCGGTCGGGGGGTCTGCCCCCCAGCCTGCTTCATCCGCTTCCACCGGAAGATCGGTGACAACACCAGCAACACCACCGTCCCCGCCTGCATCAGTAGGAGCCCGACCTGGAGGTCTGGAGCCCGAAGCCGCACCCTGGGAGGTCGAGACTGCATCCCAGGGGGCTGAGAACGCACCTTAGGGTGAGGCAGCCCCTTCCATGGCTGCAGGCGGAGAGCCAGCTGCGGTGGCTGCGCCTGATGCCACGGCGGATGTGCAGAACCGTCTGAACTATTCCAGCTCAAGTGCGCTAGTTATCACTGTCTAGCCCATACTAACTCAACGCACTTCAAACGGAACAATCCATTGGTCTGTCGGGTCTCCGCCCGATACAACCACGGTTCAACAGGATCGAAGCAGGTTTACCTCGCACGAAGGCGAGTTTACAACGCAACAGCTCACCAATTTATAATTTACAACATATTAAATGTCATTAAAAACCATTCGAAACTTTAGGTAAATTTATACAAACATTGTTTGAAGAAACAAACTAAAAGCTTGCCCAGGTTTACAGCGGAAGGGAACATAAACACGCGACTACACACGTCGCGAAGGTTGACACCGTACTCAGCCCAAAGCTTGGTGTCACACAGGAGGGTCACTACCAGTCGGGGACGGATCCCACTCCACGGACCAGCCAAAAGGAACCGAAGTTGGCTATGCAGGGTTGTCCGTGGGGTTCTTGAAAGTCATACCTGAAAAGTTTACTTGCAAGATTGAGTATACTAATACTCAGCAAGACTTACCCGCTTCGTGGTATACTTAGCCAGGTAACTAGACTCATGAAGTCATTGCAAAGGTTCTGGGTTTATTTTCAGCTGAATAGCAACAAAGAGTATGATCTACTTTCAAATTTTAGCTTTCACGATTCTAGATGATTATCCACTCTAGGTAAGCACCTACACTAAGCAAGCTAGGGTGAGATTAACTTTCATCAAGATAAGTCCATTAATAATTACACTTCTTACTCTATGTGGTAGAAGGAATAAGCAATCTCAATCTCCACGAGAAACGGATGATTCTGAATCGAATTTCACCCTTACAAGGTAAACATAACTCACAAGCTTGGAATATCCAAAGATCGTTCCGAAGCAACCGTTTACGTTTCAATCCGGGTTGTGGAACAGGGCCACCACAAGCGACTGTAGGACCGTACGCACACCAATTGTGCAGGACGTACGCCTGTAGCGCGACTACATGACCGTACTCCCGTCCGCAGTGCGGAACGCACTCCCGCACGTCGGTGCGTGATAAAAGCCAAATTACGAGTGGTGGGAGGTATGTCCACTTGCCGGGCCGATCGGTTACTAGGCATGCCGCTTTACCATATTTCGCGGCATGTGGCTAGTACTTTCAAACGCTTAGCCACCACTACCACACACTGTGACCTTAACAACTTTTATCAAAACAGACAGGGTAAACCTCTAGGTCATGATACCGCACATGACCTTGTCCATTATCCTTATAGTGATTACAGAATAGTAAACATGCAACTCCTAGATCGCGCGAGTGATAGGAAATCACTCGACTTTTACTGGTTCTATTTAGCAGAGCGTCTATGCGATAAGGACTCAGGTATAATACATTGGATTCCTAAGATTTATGCAACTAGGGTTTCATTTCAACTCCTAGACGTAATGCAAGATATATAGTATATAAGTGAAATGGTAAATAATTGAATTACTGGGGTATGCATCGGTGCTTGCCTTCTTGAGTGGGGTTGGGGGCAGAAGTGTCAGAGACTTCCGAACTTTTGTTCGGGGCTTCAGTTAGATCCTCGGCGACGGTTATCGGGTCTTCAGAAAACCCGTGGTCTTGTCCCAATACTAGCTCGTAGTCCCCGTCGTCGAGTGTCGTTAATTCTATATGATATGCAATAATTTAAGTGAGACGGTGTTTGAGTTTAAGATTTTATTTCACGATAAAGTTGCAATCCAATAATTAATACACATGAACTCATGAAACAAGGGGGTTTAATCTCAAGTTACTGTTTACACTTAAGTTATGGTTATAGTACTGGGATTACTGAAAACAGAAATTAAAATATTTGAATTTGAATTGAAACACCAAATTTAACTTCAAATCTTAGGTAAATAGAATTATGAAGTCTTGAAATTCTAATTATAAACTATGTATCAATATATCAGACTATGGTAAAAAGATCTAAATAAATAAGCTTTGGAAATATGCTTAACTAAATTCAAATCATTTCAAATTGAATTACCAAATTCAAAAGAACTTAAACTACCAAATAATACTAAGCTTGAAACTTTTATACTAGCTTACACATGATCTAAAGATGCTACTTACAAAAAATCTTAAGAGGCTAAGCTTGTATGTAAGAGTTAGATATAAAATACCCCTATTACTTAGATTTAAAATAGATACAAAAGTATTTAGTTTCAAACCAAACTTCATTAATAAAAACTGTAGATTTTGATTTCTAGTTTCTAACAAAACTAGTTTGACAATTTTTGGAATTTCCTACAATTTCCTATCGATTTTACAAGCCGGTAGCCCTGCTCACATGAAATAACAAAAGGTTTTGCACTGGGGTCGTCGGGTTCTAGCACTTAGGCCCCTGGAACCGGAAAAGAAATCACAAATAGGCCCTTGATAGCCCACGACGGCGGCCAGAGTGTCGGTCCGACCTGTTCTCGCCGGCGGCGAGGTCCGGGGTGGGGAGAGATAGATGCTACATGACCTACAGGAGCTACTACACACGATGGGGGTTGATGTGCTCGAAGAGCAATAGCGGAGCACGGCCGGCGACGAGAGATGGCGGCGGCCATGGCGGCGCGTCGTCGTTCCCGGCGAGGGGCCGGCGATCATGGGGGAACAAGGCGCGCGTGAGCACCGGGGGAGTGCGGGGATGCTTTCCCCCAACTTAATTTGGTCGGATACAAGGCGGAGGATAGTGCTCGACGGTGGGGTAGGCGTCGGGTTCTTACCGACGGCAATGGCGGCCGGCGTTCCACAGTCCAGGGCGATGGAGGGCGGTGAAGGAAGGGCGGGATCGCTTCCGGAGGATGATGTGGTGCTGATGATGCCGATGGTCGGGGTGGAGGGGTCCTGTACAGGCAGGTCGGCGGAATACCGAGCGGCGGTGGAGGAAAGAGGCTCGTCGGCGTTGTGGTCCGGCAGTTCTGGTGGAAGAACTTGAAATTGGCTTGCTCGATGAGCTTCGGTGGATCGTGGGAATGCTGTTCGTGCTTCGGATTGGAGATGGGGAGCAGTGGTGGAGGCTAACGACGGTGAGCCGGAGTCGCGGAGGAGGTCCGGTGAGAGGTGGCGGTCGGAGCGGGGAAAATTGAGTGGAAAAGAGGTGTGCAAATGCCAGGGCGTGTGCTAGAGAAGCTATAGGAGGTGCTCAGGGTCTAGAAGAGGGTGTGCCTATGCGCAAGCAGGAGCTGGCTCGCCGGCGACGCGCGTGGCAACCGCGGCGGAGCTCGGGCAGAGGCAATGCGACGTGGAGGATGCAAGGGCGGGCCAGCACGGGGTCGGGAGTGCGGCGGCAAGGCAGGGGAGCGATGCGTGGAATCGTCGGGAGGCAGGAGGTGGCGCTGGAGTCGCTGCGACGGCGAGCGGCGGTGAAGCGCGGCTCGGGCAGACGGCGGGCGACGTGGCGAGGCAGGGAGAGGCTAGCGCGAGGCCGGGAAGCGGCGGGGCAGTGGCTGGGGCGACACGTGGACGGGCGCAGAGCGGCACTGGGGCGGCAGGGGTGGCACACATGGCCAGGGCAGCGGCGGCGGCGCGCGGTAGAGGAAAACAGAGGAGAGGGGGAGAGAGGTAGACGAAGGAGGACCCAGCTGTAAAATGCAGAAAGTATAGGGACTCTACTGTAATACCCAGATAACTTTCAAACCAGGGTTCAAATGAAGATGGGCCCAAAAGCAAAAATGTATGGTTTTCGAAAATCTACAACTTTGCTTTAAGGCTCACTTGCAAAAGAGCTAAGGATGTGTAATTAATTTGAAACTTAATAAGATTTCCAAACTTTACATAAATCCTATTTTAAAACTACACTACATATATATCCTATGTGTAGTTTCATCTACATTTGTGATTTAAACACAAGTTTTTGACTTTTGCAAAACAACCCTCATACATTTAAATTCTACCCTCCATGCTTACTCCTTTAACACTAAAGGACCTCTATTAAAATATAATTATACAAACACCCCTTTTCCCTTAGCATTTAAATTTTTGAACACACTTTTACCACATTTTGCACACAATTTTGTACTAAAATCTAGGGTGTGACAATACTAAATACCTGAGTGTCACAGCCTTCCCACCTAAAAAGAATCTCGTCCCGAGATTCCGAAACAAGATAGAAGGAAATGATCAAGTTCGGAGGTTGGCTTGGAAGAAGTCTGGGAATTTATGCTGAAGATAAGATTCGGTTTCCCATGTTGCTTCTTCTTCCGTATGATGGTTCCACTAAATCTTGAACATTCTAATGGTTTCTCTTCTAGTGCTTCTCTCTTTAGTGTCTAGCACTCTAAGTGGATGTTCTGTATAGGTCAGATCAGGTTCGATTTCGACGGCTTGGGAATCGATGATCTCGATAGGAAGTTTGACGCATTTCCTAAGTTGAGACACATGGAAGATGTTATGGATGGCCGCTAGTTGAGGAGGACGCTGGAGATGGTAAGCTACGGGTCCACAGATTTCAAGGATTTCAAAGAGTCCGATGTATCGAGGAGCAAGTTTCCCTTTTACGCCGAACCTTTGAATACCTCAAGTAGGAGATACTCGAAGATATACGAAGTCTCCGACTTGAAACTGTAATGGTCTTCTTCGTATATCAGCGTAGCTTTTCTGACGAGATTGGGCTACCTTTAGATTCGTCTATATAATCTTCACTTTTTCCTCTGCTTCAGTGACAAGGTCTGGTCCAAAGATTTTACGCTCGCCGGTTTGTGACCAACTTAGGGGAGTTCGGCATCGGCGACCGTACAATGCTTCGAACGGGGCCATCTTGAGACTAGTTTGATAGCTGTTGTTGTACGAGAATTCTGCCAGTGGCAAGCATTTGTCCCAAGTCTTGTCATATTGAAGGACGCAGGCTCTAAACATATCTTCCAGAATCTGATTTACCCTTTCGGTCTGTCCATCTGTCTGAGGATGATATGCGGAGCTTCGAATTAACTTAGTTCCAAGAGTATGTTGAAGCTGCTCCCAGAACTGAGCGACGAATTGTGCTCCACGATCAGATATTATCATCTTATGTACTCCATGAAGACGAACAATTTGATCTAGGTAGATCTCGGCATACTTCTTGGCATTATACGTAGTATGAACGGGAAGGAAATGCGCAGTCTTGGTTAATCGATCAACGATTACCCAAATGGAGTCATGCCTCAGAGAAGTATTGGGTAAGCCAACAATAAAGTCCATACTGATATCCTCCCATTTCCAAGAGGGAATAGGTAGAGGTTGAAGAATACCAGCAGTTTTCAAATGATTGGCTTTGACTCTTTGGCAGATATCACATTCTGAGACATACTTGGCAATTTCTCGTTTCATACGAGTCCACCAAAAGTTTTGTTTCAGATCCTGGTACATCTTCGTACTGCCAGGGTGCATAGAGAATTTGGATAGGTGGGCTTCATCTAATATCTGTTTACGGAGCTTATGGTCCTTACATCTTACATCAGGGCACTTAAACTACTACAAGTCAGTTCATAAATACACATGCCACGTATAATACAACAAGTGGCTCTAGATCTAGGTAGACTACGCACTACCTAGGTCACATTTTTCCACACTAATTACAGTTAAGATGTCACCAACTCAAACCAAACTAAAAGTCATCAAAGTTGCCCACTGATGACTGCCTGCCTGAAGAAGAATGATGGGGACTGATAACAGGATCTCCATGCTCAGAATCGAGGTCTGAAACTCCCTCGATTTCTTCAAGATCTTCTTCTTCCTCTTTGGGGGCTGGTACAGCAGGAGGTGCTGGCTGCTGTTGGAGTTCATTGATCTGGGCTTGGGCATCATCAACCTCGAGGATGAGGTCGTGGATCTGTTCTTGGAGAAACTCAATGATCGTGTTGTGTTGGGTGATTATCGCATCACTCCCATTGATTTGATCTTCCTGGTGATGAATAGTCTCCTCCCGGGCAGCAATAACTTCATCCTTTTCTGCCACCAAGGCTTGAAGCTGCGCAACCTGGGTGACTTGTCGGTCAGCGTTCCTGAAATGACCTTGCGTGATGTTAATCAACTGACCCATACCGCGACGTAGCAGAAGTTGATAGTGATGCTGAACATTCATGAACCGCATAGTACCCTGAAGCGCTTCTTCTGTCGAGCCTTCTAACCTGTGACTTTCAGGGACTACCCTGAGATTCCACTTAGGATCGTTGGGATCTGTTGTAGAGAATAGACCAATAGGCTGTCCTGCAACTTCCCTTGGATGCAGGTTGCAGAAAAGGTAGATGGCTTCCAGAGCTGCTCCCTCAATCGTATCGACTATACGATGACCCATCACGTCAACTTCAATGGGCTGCCATTGGGAGCGGAAGGGATGTTGAGGAATAGTCATTCTAACTCGACATCGGCGAACACCTTCTTCCTGATACTCCACTGCATCATATAGTGGGGGCTCGGTATAGAGAAACGATCTTAGTGATTCCCAGAGAAGTCGAGGAAAACCTTCCCAGTGCAAGGCATTAGTGTGTTGATGCCCTGCAGGATCCCAAAAGATGTTGGAAAGGGTTGCCATCTGCAACAAGAATGCAAATGGTGAGACTTATTTACCCTGCTGAGAACTCACAAGGTAAATGGAACGAGATAATCAATTCTGATAACAGCAAAGACTGGAAATCAGATGGATACTTAAGATACTCCACTTAGGACTACCACAAAAATCCTACTAATCCATTCTAGAGACAGGCAACACACTATTCATCCTTAATAGAACAAAACATACATTGCATTCGTGTATTTGATGATGATTTATGCATGCACGTACTATTCGTCCTCACAATCAAAAACAACTGCCGAATATATTCGGACTTACGTGGTTAATTTCGGTGGCAAAACACATACGACACTCCCTAATAACTATTCGATAAATCCTATTCGTCCTAACCTCTTAATCGTGGTTAGTGTACATGCAGAAAACCACAAATATATAACACGAACCTTTCATGGCAGCACGACATGAAAGCGCCTCCAAACAGTACTGTTCACTATAGAAACAACATCTGTACAATTACCGCCATACAGACAACGTTAACATACTTCGTTAAACAACGTATTCACGAGGGTACCGCAAAATGCGGGGGTATGAACAACGATCGCCATACCCTGCGCCGAACCATATACTCCCAATATAACAAACCTAAGTTGATATATTGGCAGCATCTCGAGTAGGCCACTGCTTGAGAAACAGCGTTCGGTTCGCATCACCGACGGGAAGGCTAACTCCCCAGTTAGCTGAGGATCCTTACCTTCTTACCTCTCAATCGAAGGTGTCGTTACAGAAAGTAAGGTTGAGTTGTGCATGAATTTAAGTTCTGACTGAAAGTAGTGCTGCAAGTTAGAATTATACCCTATACATATATATACCAATAGCCACCTAATATTTCCCATATACATCCCTAGGGCTTTGCATTCTAACACCAACCTTAACAAATCCAACGCACGTTGTAAATTCATTTGTTGGCCAATTTTATCCTGAAAGCACCTTTTAAGAGCTACTGAAGTCGTAAAGGTAAACCTACAGCTCTGATACCAGCTGTGGCAGAACCGTCTGAACTATTCCGGCTCAAGTGTGCTAGTTATCGCTGTCTAGCCGATACTAACTCAACGCACTTCAAACGGAACAATCCATTGGTCTATCGGGTCTCCGCCCGATACAACCACGGTTCAACAGGATCGAAGCAGGTTTACCTCGCACGAAGGCGAGTTTACAACGCAACAGCTCACCAATTTATAATTTACAACATATTAAACGTTATTACAAACCATTCCAAACTTTAGGTAAATTTATACAAACATTGTTTGAAGAAACAAACTAAAAGCTTGCCCGGGTTTACAGCGGAAGGGAACATAAACATGTGACTACACACGTCGTGAAGGTTGACACCGTACTCAGCCCAAAGCTTGGTGTCACACAGGAGGGTCACTGCCAACCGGGGACGGATCCCACTCCACGGATCAGCCAAAAGGAACCAAAGTTGGCCATGCAGAGTTGTCCGTGGGGTTCTCGAAAGTCATACCTGAAAAGTTTACTTGCAAGACTGAGTATACTAATACTCAGCAAGACTTACCCGCTTCGTGGTATACTTAGCCATGTAACTAGACTCATGAAGGCATTGCAAAGGTTCTGGGTTTATTTTCAGCTGAAAAGCAACAAAGAGTATGATCTACTTTCAAATTTTAGCTTTCATGATTCTAGTTGATTATCCACTCTAGGTAAGCACCTACACTAAACAAGCAAGGTTGAGATTAACTTTCATCAAGATAAGTCCATTAATAATTACACTTCTTACTCTATGTGGTAGAAGGAATAAGCAGTCTCAATCTCCACGAGAAACGGACGATTCTGAATCGAATTTCACCCTTGCAAGGTAAACCTAACTCACACACTTGGAACATCCAAGATCGTTCCGAAGCAACCGTTTACCTTTCATTCCGGATTGTGGAACAGGACCACCACAAGCGACTGTAGGACCGTACGCACATCAATTGTGCAGGACGTACGCTTGTAGCGCGACTACATGACCGTACTCCCGTCCGCAGTGCGTGGAACACACTCCCGCACGTCGGTGCGTGATAAAAACCAAATTACGAGTGTTGGGAGGTATGTCCACTTGCCGGGCCGATCGGTTACTAGGCTTGCCGCTTTACCATATTTCGCGGCATGTGGCTAGTACTTTCAAACGCTTAGCCACCACTACCACACACTGTGACCTTAACAACTTTTATCAAAACAGACAGGGTAAACCTCCAGGTCATGATACCGCACATGACCCTGTCCATTATCCTTATAGTGATTACACAATAGTAAATATGCAACTCCTATATCGCGCGAGTGACAGGAAATCACTCGACTTTTACCGGTCCTATTTAGCAGAGCGTCTATGCGATAAGGACTCGGGTATAATACATTGGATTCCTATGATTTATGCAACTAGGGTTTCATTTCAACTCCTAGACATAATGCAAGATATATAGTATCACTACAGGAAAATAGTCTATTTTCGTCGGCCGGAAGCCGACGAAAATAGGCCAACCGACGAAAATAGGCCGACGGAATAAAGTAGACGAAAATAGGCGCTTTTTCGTCAGCTGCCGACGAAAATAACAATATTTTCGTCGGCCAATACGGCCGACGAAAATATGGTCGTATTTTCGTCGGCCTAAGCGGCTTTAATGGCCGACAAAAATAGTCGGATCCCTGCTAAAAAAAAGAGGAATCTTCTTCACCATAGCTCCAGCTTATATTTGTGATCGGAGGGAGTAAAATGTTTGGCAAGTAACAAGCCTTTTGAGAAAATCTAAGATAAATTTGATATAACCTTTCCAATATAAAACTATCATACACCATCAAGCCAGGGATGAGCTGATCCAGATACTGTTATTCTCAGGTTAATAAGAATCAAAACAGCAGCTTGCGAGCCTTCAACTACTGTGACATTTACATCTCTAGTAAATTAACCACCAATAAATGAATATAGTAATAGCATGTGAGCTAGTTACAGTCTACCAAGAACTAAGGCCAACAAATTACATTAGATAAATATGTAACATATTCAGAGAGCTGAATTGGCAGCATCTGTACCTTCATGTTGTTCTCATCAGCAGCAGTGGTATAGTGGATATATAGTTGTATGTGACCCACAAGTTCATGCTCAGGTTCCCGATATATTGACCACCAGCGCAGCTTGTCAGCCTACACAAAGATATTTTGATGTTTTTAGAGGAGAATTAGTTTTATTGAGGCATAAAAGTTATATGACGCATTGAGATATTAGATATAGTTCTCCCCCTTCTTCTAGTGTTTCCTGCTGACCAACAACAATCAGATATCACTATGGAGAAGGTAAACATTCAAAAAAGAAAAAAATCTAAGAAGATTAATTTCTACCATCATACCTCTAAATTTTCCAAGTTCCAGTTGAACTCCTTTATCTTATCAATGTTTTCCCACTGCAGATGACAAAGCCAAGTTATATAAATTTTTAAAAGCAAGGCAAAGTGCACAGTTTAAGCTGTATGCTGTGTCCAAGTGCGCACCACTAACATACACAATACAAAATAAAAGGTAGGGATGGGAACAAACCTCAGTCCCGATAGGAAAAGCGGATAAGCAAAGATAGCCTGAACAAAGCGACAAATCATTAGTCAAAACGTGCAAAAATCAGAATAACAAGACAATCATACAGGACATTCATGCACAATTCCAATCACAACGTTGCTTCCAGAACTGGTTGAAACAGTTGCTTTTCAAATAGAAAGAACTGCTGCCATAGAGAAGTAAAAAAAACAGAATTATTGCAAGCTAATTGTAATAATGCATAATCACAACAAGCTCAATTGTTTCTCTGTCAGAATTATTGCAAGAAACAAGATTTTCAATGTAGTCTCAAATATCTGGTGCTCATGGTTAAAGAAGGTTCAAGATCTTATTTTCGTCGGCCTAGGGTTAATAAGAATCAAAACAGCAGCTTGCGAGCCTTCAACTACTGTGACATTTACATCTCTAGTAAATTAACCACCAATAAATGAATATAGTAATAGCATGTGAGCTGGTTACAGTCTACCATGAACTGAGGCCAACAAATTATATTAGATAAATATGTAACATATTCAGAGAGCTGAATTGGCAGCATCTGTACCTTCATGTTGTTCTCATCAGCAGCAGTGGTATAGTGGATATATAGTTGTATGCGACCCACAAGTTCATGCTCAGGTTCCCGATATATTGACCACCAGCGCAGCTTGTCAGCCTACACAAAGAAATTTTGATGTTTTTAGAGGAGAATTAGTTTTATTAAGGCACAAAAGTTATATAACGCATTGAGAACAACAGGGTATGAACACAAACAAGATGAAAGGCATACTTAGAAAGAACTGCTGCCATAGAGAAGTAAAAAAACAGAATTATTGCAAGCTAATTGTAATAATGCATAATCACAACAAGCTCAATTGTTTCTCTGTCAGAATTATTGCAAGAAACAAGATTTTCAACATAGTCCCAAATATCTGGTGCTCGTGGTTAAAGAAGGTTCAAGATCTAATTGGAGACTGTTAAAGAAGGTTCAAGATCTAATTGGAGACTAAGTTATCCTGATGCACCAATTCATGGAGCAACTGAACAAGTAAACCAAAGCCAAAAGGGATCACCCACGGGGCAGCGGCGGGTGACCGCGCGGGGCGGCGCAGCGGGGCCGGCGGAGGGGGGCCGCGCGGGGTGGCGGCGTGGCGGCGGGGTCCTCGGGGCGGACACGCGGGGCGGCAGCGTGGGCCGCGGGGCCGAGCTGCACGGGGCCGCGGGGCGGCGGCGGTGACGGCGGGGCCGCGGCGTGGGGGGTGGCGGCGGGCCCAGGGGCGGCGGCGTGGGGGGGGGAGGGGGGTGGGGCCTTAGATCCGATCGAAGGGTTCATCTATTAGGGTTCGTCTATTTTCGTCGGCCAACTGGGCCGACGAAAATAGATATAGTTTCGTCGGTTCAGTGCAGGCCGACGAAAATAGTCTTTTTATTTCGTCGGCCAGCGTCTAGCCGACGAAAATATGGATCATTTTTCGTCGGTCTTTCTGTCCAACGAAAATAAGTTCTAATTTCGTCGGCCTGTGTTGGCCGACGAAATAAACTATTTATTTTCGTCGGCTTTATTTTGGCCGACGAAATTACATCTGGCCGACGAAATTAAGCTGTTTTAGTGTAGTGTATATAAGTGAAATGGTAAATAATTGAATTACTGGGGTATGCAGCGGTGCTTGCCTTCTTGAGTGGGGTTGGGGGTAGGAGTGTCAGAGACTTCCGAACTTTGGTTCGGGGCTTCAGTTAGATCCTCGGCGACGTTTATTGGGTCTTCAGAAAACCCGTGGTCTTATCCCAAGACTAGCTCATAGTCACCGTCGTCGAGTGTCGTTAATTCTATATGATATGCAATAATTTAAGTGAGACGGTGTTTGAGTTTAAGATTTTATTTCATGATAAAGTTGCAATGCAATAATTAATACACATGAACTCATGAAACAAGGGGGTTTAATCTCAAGTTACTGTTTACACTTAAGTTATGCTTATAGTACTGGGATTACTGAAAACAGAAACTAAAATATTTAAATTTGAATTCAAACTCCAAATTTAACTTCAAATCTTAGGTAAATAGAATTATGAAGTCTTGAAATTCTAATTATAAACTATGTATCAATATATTAGACTATGGTAAAAAGATCTAAATAAATAAGCTTTAGAAATATGCTTAACTAAATTCAAATCATTTCAAATTGAATTGACCATATTCAAAAGAACTTAAACTACCAAATAATACTAAGCTTGAAACTTTTATACTAGCTTACACATGATCTAAAGATGCTACTTACCAAAAATCTTAAGAGGCTAAGCTTGTATGTAAGAGTTAGATATAAAATACCCCTTTTACTTAGATTTAAAATAGATTCAAAAGTATTTAGTTTCAAACCAAACTTCATTAATAAAAGTTGTAGATTTTGATTTCTAGTTTCTAACAAAACTGGTTTGACAATTTTTGGAATTTTCTACAATTTCCTATCGATTTTACAAGCCGGTAGCCTTGCTCACATGAAATAACAAAAGGTTTTTCACTGGGGTCCTCGGGTTCTAGCACTTAGGCCCCTGGAACCAGAAAAGAAATCACAAATAGGCCCTTGACAGCCCACGACGGCGGCCGGCGCATCTGTCCGACCTGTTCTCGCCGGCGGCAAGGTCCTGGGTAGGGAGGGATAGATGCTACACGACCTACAGGAGCTACTAGACACGATGGGGGGTGATGTGCTCGAAGAGCAGTAGCGGAGCACGGCCGGTGACGAGAGATGGCGGTGCCCGTGGCGGCGCGTCGTCGTTCCCGACGAGGGGCCGGTGAACATGGGGGAACAAGGCGCGCATGAGCACCAGGGGAGTGCGGGGATGCTTTCCCCCAACTTAATTTGGTCGGATACAAGGCGGAGGATAGTGCTCGACGGTGGGGTAGGCGTCGGGTTCTTACCGGCGGCAATGGCGGCTGGCGTTCCGTGGGCTAGGGTGATGGAGGGCGGTGAAGGAAGGGCGGAATCGCTTCCGGAGGATGATGTGGTGCTGATGATGCCGTTGGTCGGGGTGGAGGGGTCCTGTATCGGCAGAACGGCGGAATACCGAGCGGCAGCGGAGGAAAGAGGCTCGTCGGCGTTGTGGTCCGGGAGTTCTTGTGGAAGAACTTGAAATTGGCTTGCTCGATGAGCTTCGGTGGATCGTGGGAATGTTGTTCGTGCTTCGGGTTGGAGATGGGGAGCAGTGTGGAGGCTAACGACGGTGAGCCGGAGTCGCGGAGGAGGTCCGGTGAGAGGTGGCGGTCGGAGCGGGGAAAATTGAGTGGAAAAGAGGTGTGCAAATGCCAGGGCGTGTGCTAGAGAAGCTATAGAACATGCTCGGGGTCCAGAAGAGGGTGTGCCTGTGCGCAAGCAGGAGCTGTCGCGCCGGCGAGGCGCGTGGCGACCGCGGCGGAGCTCGGGCAGAGGCAATGCAACGTGGAGGACGCAAGGGCGGGCCAGCACAGGGTCGGGAGGGCGGCGGCAAGGCAGGGGAGCGACGCGTGGAATCACCGGGAGGCAGGAGGTGGCACTGGAGTCGCTGCGACAGCGAGCGGCGGTGAAGCGCGGCTCGGGCAGACGGCGGGCGACGTGGCGAGGCAGGGAGAGGCTAGCGCGAGGTCGGGAAGCGGCGGGGCAAAGGCTGGGGTGACACGTGGACGGGCGCAGAGCGGCGCTGGGGCGGCAGGGGTGGCGCACATGGCCAGGACAGTGGCGGCGGCGCGCGGCAGAGGAAAACAGATTAGAGTGGGAGAGAGGTAGACGAAGGAGGACCCAGCTGTAAAATGTAGAAAGTATAGGGACTCTACTGTAATACCCAGATAACTTTCAAACCAGGGTTCAAATGAAGATGGGCCCAAAAGCAAAAATGTATGGTTTTCCAAAATCTACAACTTTGCTTTAAGGCTCACTTGCAAAAGAGCTAAGGATGTGTAATTAATTTGAAACTTAACAAGATTTCCAAACTTTACATAAATCCTATTTTAAAACTACACTACATATATATCCTATGTGTAGTTTCATCTACATTTGTGATTTAAACACAAGTTTTTGACTTTTGCAAAACAACCCTCATACATTTAAATTCTACCCTCCATGTTTACCCCTTTAACACTAAAGGACCTCTATTAAAATATAATTATACAAACACCCCTTTTCCCTTAGCATTTAAATTTTTGAACACACTTTTACCATATTTTGCACACAACTTCGTACTAAAATCTAGGGTGTGACAATACTAAATACCTGAGTGTCACAGCAGAGCCCCCCTCGATAGGGTCGGCTGTAGAGGAGGCTGTGGCAACGGTGGAGCCAACCGCAGCGGAGGTCGCAGAGGCCCCCGGCTCCGACCCTCAGCCCGCGCAGGAGGACGCACCGGAGGTGGTGTACGGGAGGGACCTCCTCCTAAAGCCAGTGAAGGTTCCATTCCCCCGCCTCATGGTTAAGGCTCAACGGGTGATGGAAGAAATGGAGGCGGGCCTCCAGCAGGAGTGGGAGGAGTTGGAGGCAGAGCGCCACCGACTCGCCGACTGGGAACACCGCCTGGGGGAACGCATCGAAGCTGTTACCTTCCGCAATGCGAGGAGAGAGCCCAGCTCAAGCAGGAGCGTGATGTCCTACACGAGAAGATGCGCAGGACCCTCGACTGAGAGGCAGCGGTTGCCCTGTGGGAGAAGGTGGTCATCCGGCGGGAGAAGGCGGCGATCGAGAGGGACCTGGAGGTGGAGGAGAAGGTGAAGGCCGCTCGCGACGTGATCAACCACGCCAAGGCTGCGGCGAAGATGATTGACGAGCAGCGAGCCGACCTCCAGGAACAGGAGCTGGCTGTGGTGAAGGAGAGAGCCAGCCTTGCTGCCCACCGAGTAGACCTGGCGACCTGGGCCTAGGACCTCAAGGAGCAGGAGGCGGCCCTCCAGGAGAGGGAGATGGCCTTCCATGAGAGGGAGGCCAAGATGGAGGAACTCCTAGCGCAGCGGAGCACCAGGATCGAGCGGGTGGTGAAGTGGGTTGATGAAGCTAACCTTGCCCTGGATACCCTCGGGCTAAGTGCCATCCAGGTTGCATATGCCCCTCCTTCACTTGGCGTCGTCCTTCCGGCGCTGGACTCCGCCACAGAGTGATTGGGACGCATGGAGTCCACCGTCCTCGAGCGCCTAGTGACCGAAGGGCGAGTGGTTGCCCGGGCGATGGCCGATTACGTCCTCACCTACTTCCGGAGCCATGACCCCACGGTTCCGCTAACTCCGGTCCTGGTTGGTCCCGTACCGGAAATGGTAGCCGCTGCTCGGGAAGGAGTGCAAGGGGCGGTGGAGATCGTGGTGTCCCGCATCAAGCGCCGCGCCAGGCCAGACTTGCCAACGGAAGCGACCCCTCCGGACCACCAATAGAATAGGAGTAGTTTTTTGTATATTGTAAATAATGTAATGTTTTCATATATGATAAGCAAACTTAGCTATTTTTGAGGGAAAAACTTAGCCGTTTTTCCAATTGCCTATCCTGTCATGTGCTTTTGGACATGCCGAGGTCCCTTGGCCCCCTAGGAGGTAGTCGCGATGAATTGGGACTAGCTACCATTGAAACGAGGTGTAACCCTGCACATGACTTTGAATCGTCGCTTAGCAATCGTACCCACGGGGTCCCGGACCTTGCCGGAAGGGTCCTTTGAGATGCATAGCGAATCAGAGCACCAGGACCTGAGTTCAAGGATTGAAGGGGTCCAGGCTTCCGGGTCCATGGTCCGAGGTACTACGATGCTTACCCTAGGGAGGTAGAGCGTGTAGACTTAGGGTACGGAACCAGGCTAAGCGGCTACACAACTCTGGACCCCGCAGAGGACAAGTACGATTCCCTGAAGCCAGTCCCCAGAAGGCCGGACCCTTCCTTCCTGTGAAGCAGAGGTCGTGGACGGAGACACATGTAGCAACGCAAAGCAGGCCTCGGGCTCGGCTTGGGGATTAAGGACCACGTGGGGGTTAGTGTAAGGAAAAAACCGGATAGCATAAACCTTAAAGACATGCTCAAAATAAATTTTCCTTTAATAAATTGGTACAGATAGAGCGTTCGATGGACGCCAGGGGCCAGGTTTACGAGGACGGACCTCCACCGCCCTGGTCCACACAGGGATGCTACCATTTATAAAGGAAAGAATTTTTCTCTCAGCCAAGCCTCTAAGGGTAGAACTTACGGAGGTGCTCAATGTTCCACGGGTTGGGTAATTGCATGCCTTCCTCCGTAGCTAAGCGAACAGAACCGGGTCGGCACACGTTCGTCACCTTGAAGGGGCCCTCCCAGCTGGGGGAGAGCTTGTGGAGCCTTTCTCGGTTCAGGATTTGCCATAGGACTAGGTCCCCGACCCGGAGTTCCCTACTGTGCATGAACCGTTGATGATAACACCAGAGCGCTTGGTTGTACTGTGCATTTCGGACTACTGCTCGCCATCTCCACTCGTCGACGAGGTCAGTATCTTGGTGACGCTGCTGCTCCTGCGAGTCTTCATCAAAAGCTTGGACTCGCAGTGAGCCCATTGTGATCTCCGGGGGAACGCATGCTTCGGCCCCGTAGACCAGGAAGAAAGGGGACTCCCCCATTGCTCGGCTGGGTG
The DNA here is from genome assembly GCF_002211085.1 of Panicum hallii. Taxonomy (NCBI): domain Eukaryota; kingdom Viridiplantae; phylum Streptophyta; class Magnoliopsida; order Poales; family Poaceae; genus Panicum; species Panicum hallii. The sequence goes on along the minus strand of NC_038045.1, from coordinate 32,690,819 downwards.
TGGTCCGGTTCCCCCATAGCACGCTTGGAAGCTGGTCAATCCACCTCCCTCCATGTTTCTCAAGGTTGTTGTAGGTGCGAATCTTGAGCCCCCTGAGGATCTCAGCATTAGCCCGCTCCACTTGGCCATTGCTTCTGGGGTGTGCCACAGAGGCAAAACAAAGCTAGATGCTGAGGTCCTCGCAGTACTCTTGAAAGTATTGGCTCTTGAACTAGGTCCCATTGTCGGTGATAATTCGGTTCGGGAGCCCAAACCGACACACAATTGACTTGAGGAAGGCAGTTGCTGATGCATTGGTGATGTTGACCACAGGGGTTGCTTTCGGCCACTTGGTGAACTTGTCGATGGCCACGTAGAGGTACCAATACCCGCTGATGGCCCTAGGAAACGGTCCCAGGATATCCAACCCCCATACGGCGAAAGGCCAAGAGGGTGGAATCATCTACAGAGCCTGAGCTAGAGTGTGTATCTGCTTTGCATAGATCTGGCACGCCTTGCAGGACTTTACCAGCTCAGCTGCATCCTGGAGCGCTGTCGGCCAGTAAAAGCCATGCCGGAAGGCTTTACCGACCAGCGTGCGGGATGAAGAGTGACTTCCGCACTCGCCTCCATGGATCTCTGCAAGCAAATCGCAGCCCTCTGTGGCAGAACCAACCTGAATTCCATCGGCTCAAGTACGCGAGTCCACTCTTGCGGGCTCCAACGTGCTTCAAACGGTATAATCCCTTGGCCTGTCGGGTAACATCTCGATAAACCACCGAATGCAGGATCAAACAAGGTACCTTGCACGAGGGCGAGTCCAGAGCTACAAATGCCATCACATTTTTACATCACAGGCAGATACAATACATGAGTATTTAAAAGTAACATCAGTTACCAACTGATGGCAATTATTACAAAACCATTTAAAGTTTCAAGTTTTGCAGTGGAATTTTAAGCACGGGCACTGTACACGTCGTCAGTTCAGATATCACTCGGAGGGGTCTGCGTTGGCCGGGGACGGGTCCCACTCCATGGACCAACCATCAGGCAGGGGGTAGGGCCACGGTACAGGCAGAGCTGAGTCGTCAGGGAGATTACCTGAGCAAAAAGTTATAAGGCAAGACTGAGCATTCTAATACTCAGCGAGGCTCACCCGTTCATGGTATACTTAGCCATGTAACTAGACTCATGAAGGCTTTTCAGGTTTGGGTAGGATTTTCAGCTGAAAAGCAACAAAGTGTAGGTCCTTAATTTCAACTTTTAGCTTTCCAGTTCTATGTGATTATCCATTCTAGATAAGCACCTATAGCTAATCAAGCATGGTAGAATCTTTAGCCAAACATCATCGTTGATAATCCCAAAGTTGCTCTTGTTACTCCATGTGGTAAAGGGATCAAGCAGTCTCAATCTCCGCGAGAAACGGACGATTCCTGAATCGAATTTCAGCCTTGCAAGGGTAAACCTAAGTCACACGCTTGGAACATCCAGAGATTGTTCCGAAGCAACCGTTTGCCTTTCATTCCGACTCGTGGATCAGAGCCACCACAAGCGACTACAGGATCATACGCACATCCAATGTGCAGGACGTATGCCTGTAGAGCGACTACACGACCATACCCCTGGTTGCCCTGCAACACGTATTCCTACACGTCGAATCGAGAAACAGGAAGAACCAAAATACGAGTGGTGGGAGGTATGTCCACTCCTCGGGCCGATTGGTTACTAGGCTTACCGCTTACCATATTTTGCGGCATGTGGCTAGTACTTTCAAACGCTTAACCACCGCTACCACACGCTGCGACCTTATCAAATTTACCAACACAGACGGGGTATCATCTCAATCATGATACCTCACATAAATCCCGTCCGTCATCCTTATAGTGATTACAGGAATGTAAACATTGCAACTCCTATATCGCGCAAGTGTTAGGAAATCACCCGACTTCTACCGGTCCTATTAGCATAGCGGCTATTCGAACTCAGGTGCTAATATTCAATACATTGGTTCTTAGGAAGATGCAACTAAGGTTTCTCATACAATTCCTATGAACGTAATGCATAGATAGATATAAATAATATAGGTTGCAGTGTAAATAAAGTAGGGGTTATGTCCGGGGCTTGCCTTCTTGTGTAGGGTTGGGGGCAGTAGTGTCAAGGTTTTCCGAACTTTGGTTCGGAGCTTCAGTTAGATTCTCGGCGACGTTTGTTGGGTCTTCAGAAAACCCTTGGTCTTGTCCTAAGACCAATTCGTAGTCTCCGTCATCGAGCGTTGTTGATTCTACATGACATGCAATAATTTAAACAAGATGGGGTTTGAATTTAAGAATTTTATTTCACAATAAAGTTGCAATCCAATATTTTAATCAATATAAACTCATGAAGCAAGGGGGTTTTAGTTTTAAGTTACCACATATATTTAAGTTAGGGTCAAAGTGCTGGAATTACTGAAAACAGAAATTAAAACCCTTGAATTCAGTTTTCAAATTTAAATTCAAACCTTACGTAAATAGAATTATAAAGTCTTGAAAATTTTAATTATAAACTAATTATCAACACATTAGATTATGCTAAAAAGATCTAATTAATTAAGCCTTAAGAGACATGCTTAACTACTTTCACATTATTTCAAATTTGAATTGCCCAATTTCAAAAGAACTTAATCTACAAAATAGTACTAAGTCTGAAACTTTTACACAAGTTCATACATAATCTATAGAAATTACATACCAAAAATCATAAGTAACAAAGTTAGTATGTAGAAGTTACGCATATTAAACTCTTTCACCTTAGGTTTAAAATAGATTCAAAAGTATTTAGTTTGAAACCAAACTTCATTAATAAAAGTTGTAGGGTTTGAAATCTAGTTTCCAACAAAATTGGTTTGATAATTTTTGGAATTTCCTAAAATTTCCTATCGAATTTACAAACCAGCAGCCTAGCTCATATAAAACAATAGAGACGTTTACATAGAGGTCCCTAGTGGCACTATTTCAGAGAGTCTTCGGCCTTGCAATTAGCCCCCTGGGCTTTTGCACCTTGTAACCCGGGGTCCTCAGCCTCGATCAGAGAGGGGGCATGAGGTTTGACCGGCGTGATTCGACGTCGGCGATCGCCGACGGTGAGGGGAAAGGAAAGGGGAGGCACCAGTGAACCTTTGCGCACCTGGAGACACTTGGGATTTGTGCGGGGGTAACTTGTAGCGGCGGCATGATAGAGACAGGCGGCCGGCGGTGGAGGTGAGTAGCGGGGGCGGTGGTTCGGTGGTCGGGGGTGGCGAGGAGTAGGCCGGGGACCTTCAAGGCGACATGGAGAAGCTGGAGGTGAGCTCAAATGGGGTCGAGAAGGATCGGGATCAGGTGTTTCACGACGGGCAGGGGCGGCGGTGGGTGGAGATCGATGGCAACCGTCGAGAGATCGATGTGATGTGCTAGGGAAGAAATTAAGGGATCGTAGAGCTTCACCGGGTCACAAGGAGTCTAGCTGTGGGGTCCTGGTGGTGTGGGGATGGCCGAGGCGGCCGGCCCACGGTGAGCAGGAGGCGGCGGCGGGCGGCGCTGGTCGGCAAGGGTGCTCTGGTCGGGGTTGGAGGGTGGCTGGGGGCGGGGAAGCACAAGCAAGGACCAGGGAAACTTTCTAGGGTGTCGGGGGAAGCAATGGTGGCTTGGTGGCGGCTGCCCACGGCGACCCGTGGTTCACCGGAGCAGGGGATCGGGCGGCGGAGGAGACGGGAGCTCGGGAGGCTTACGGCAAGGGAATTTGGAATGCAAAAGGAGCGAGTAACAGTTGCTGATGTTGCTGAGCAGAAGGGAGAGGGAGATAAGGCAAGCACGCGCATGAATTACTGCGGCGGCGAGGTGGCGACCGGCAGGTGCTCGGGGAGGCCGTGGCGCGTGCATGGCAGGACAGCGAGTGAGGGCAAAGAGGTCAGGGGCAGGGAGGGGACGACGTGTGGGTAGAAGGGGAGCAGGAGGTGGACGGCGGCGGCCTGCACAGCGGCGGCCGGGGGGGGGGGGACTGCACCTGCGGCAGAGCAGGGGAAGCAGAGGAGCAGAGGGGGCTCAGAGGAAGAAGAAGGGGGGGGGGGTCCGTGGGGCTCATATGGAAAATTAAAAAGATCCAGGGACTTCCCTGTAAAGTAAAATTTCCCGTTGATCTAAAGCTCTAATGAGGAAGTGCCCAAAATGAAAGTTGTAGAGTTTTTCAATCTCTACAATTTTTCTTTAAGGTTCAAGGACAAAAACTCAAAGTTTGCAGCTTTACATGTTAAGTTTTGAACAAAGGTGAAATTTAAATTACCTTTGTCCTTACCAAAGTGGATTTGATCTACCTTTTACACTTTCTTTCTTATAGTAATATAAATTTGACACCTAATATTATATTTCTCCTAGGTTGTAATGCTATCGTCCATTTCATCCAATTTACACTCAAGGACCTATATTTTATAGGAATTATAATTATACCCCTAGTCTTTTGTACTACTCACATATGCCATAGCAACCATATATATCTCACACTAAAACCTAGTGTCTAGGTTTCTAATTACTTGAATGTTACAGCCTCCCTTCCTTAAAAGAATCTCGTCCCGAGATTCCTATGTAGACTGGAGTTGGCTGAATAGACTTGGGGATTGGCTCGAAGGAAGTCTGGAAAGTTTCGTTGAAGATAGGATTCTGCTTTCCAAGTTGCTTCTTCCTCAGTGTGATGATCCCATAAGATCTTGTACATTTTGATTTTCTTTCTTCTGGTGATTCTTTCCTTGGTATCTAAGATTTGGATGGGTCATTCAGTATAAGACAGATCAGTTTCAATCTCAATGGCACGGGTTTCAACAATCTCCGTGGGTACCTTGATACACTTCTTAAGTTGAGAGACATGGAAAACATCATGAATGGCAGCCATTTGAGATGGAAGGCAAATTTTGTAAGCCACTGGGCCACAGACTTTAAGGATCTCAAAGGGTCCGACATATCGGGGTGCTAATTTCCCTTTTATGCCGAAACGCTGAACACCTTAGGTAGGAGATACTCGAAGATAGACAAAATCTCCTACTTGGAACTGCAGAGGTTTCCTTCTTTGGTCTGCATAACTCTTTTGTCTAGACTGGGCTGTCTTAAGGTTGGCTTGAATAACCTTGACCTTATCTTCAGCTTCGATAACTAGGTCCGGTCCAAAGATTTTGCGTTCACCGGTCTCAGACCAACTCAAAGGAGTTCGACATCTGCGACCGTATAACGCTTCGAAAGGTGCCATCTGAAGACTGGATTGGTAACTGTTGTTGTAAGAAAATTCAGCCAAGGCATGACATTTGTCCCAGCTCGTACCATAGTGAATAATACAAGCTCGGAGCATGTCTTCAAGAATTTGGTTGACTCACTCAGTTTGTCCATCCGTCTGAGGATGATATGCAGAGCTTCGAATCAATTTGGTTCCAAGAGCAGATTGCAATTGTTCCCAGAAGCGTGCAATAAATTGCACCCCTCGATCAGAGATGATGGTTTTGGGGACACCATGCAATTGAACAATTTGATCGAGATAGACTTCGGCATACTTCTTAGCAGAATAAGTGGTATGCACGGGAAGAAAATGAGCAGTTTTAGTAAGTCTATCAATGATTACCCATATGGAGTCATGTTTTTGGGACGTGTTAGGAAGACCAACAACAAAATCCATACTAACGTCTCCCCATTTCCATGATGGAATGGGTAATGGTTGGAGTGTACTAGATGCTTTAAGATGACTGGCTTTGACTCTCGGGCACGTATCACACTCGGATACATATTTAGCAATTTCTCTTTTCATTCTGGTCCACCAAAAATTTTGTCGAAGATCTTGATACATTTTGGTGCTACCAGGATGAATAGAGAATTTAGATAGATGTGCTTCATCAAGGATTTGTTTACGAAGTTGATGATCTTTTGGTACAACGATACGATTGTTGAACCATAGGACTCCTTGATGATCTATATGGAAGCACTTATATTTGACTTCTCCCTGAGATAGTTTTGATTTGATAATTTTGATGCCTTCATCATGTAATTGCGACATGATGATTCTATCTTGAAGAGTAGACTCGATGGATAAAAGATTTAGACTACCTTGAGGGATGATCTCTAGATTGAGTTTTCTCATCCGATTGCAGAGAGTATCATTAAAAGTTGTTATAGATAAGCAATGACAATGTGCCTTGCGACTAAGTGCATCCGCAACCACATTGGCTCTGCCAGGATGGTAGTGTACCTCAAGATCATAGTCTTTGATCAATTCTAACCAACGCCTTTGCCTCATATTCAGGTCAGCTTGGGTGAAGATGTATTTGAGGCTCTTATGGTCAGTGTAAATATTACACTTGGCACCCATAAGATGATGTCTCCAGATTTTAAGAGCGTGAATAACTGCTGCCAATTCAATATCGTGAGTTGGGTAGTTTTGTTCGTGATTTCGGAGTGCTCGGGATGCATAAGCAATGACTCGATTGTTCTGCATTAGAACACAACCAAAGCCAGTCCCAGAGGCATCGCAATAGACATCAAAAGGCTGAGTGTTATCTGGCTGAGCTAGTACTGGAGCGGTTGTTAGAAGTTTTCTCAAGGTGTGGAACGCTTCGTCACACTTATCGTCCCATCGATATTTAACTTCTTTCTTAAGTAGTTCAGTCATAGGTTTGGCTATCTTGGAGAAGTCTGGAATGAATCGGCGATAATATCCCGCCAATCCAAGAAAACTTCGGATTTGATGGACTGAAGTTGGAAGCTTCCAATCCATAACTTCCTGAACTTTGGTTGGATCAACCGATATGACTTCACTAGAGATGGTGTGTCTCAAAAATTTCACACTATCCAGCCAAAATTCACATTTTGAGAATTTGGCGTAAAGGCAATGATCACGTAGTCGTTGAAGAACGACACGTATATGATTTGCATGGTCTTCATTAGTCTTGGAATATATCAGAATATCGTCGATGAAGACCACGACGAATTTTTTGAGTTCCGGCATAAAGACTGAATTCATGAGATACATGAAATATGCTGGGGCGTTAGTAAGTCTAAATGACATAACCAGATATTCATATAGCCCATATCTGGTCGAGAAAGCCGTTTTTGGAATATCACAAGGCTTGATTTTAATCTGATGATAGCCAGAGCGTAAGTCAATCTTAGAAAAGACCTTAGCTCCAGCTAGTTGATCAAACAAAATGTCAATGCAGGAAAGAGGGTACTTATTCTTGATAGTAACCGCATTGAGTGGATGATAATCAATACATAACCTTAGGCTATTGTCCTTCTTTTGGACGAAGAGAGCAGGACAACCCCAAGGTGAAGCGCTTGGGCGTATGAAACCTTTATCAAGAAGATCTTGAAGTTGGATCTTTAGCTCGGCCAATTCATTTGGAGGCATACGATATGGCCTCTTTGAAATAGGAGCAGTGCCAGGTTGAAGTTCAATAATGAACTCGATGTCTCTGTCTGGTGGCATTCCAGGCAATTCATCTGGAAAGACATCGTGATACTCACAGACTACCGGAATATCTTTTACTTTGATGTCTGTGATAGCATAAGTGCAAGAGTGCAGATACTCTTGCTGAGGCAGATAGAGGGTAATGGCTCCTTGATGGGGTGGATTAATCTCAATAATTCGGGAAGAGATATCTAACGGTACTCTATGTTCAGTCATCCAATTTGTCCTAAGTATAACATCAATACCCTCTAAGTTTAGTAAAACCAAATCAGTTTTGATTACTTTGCTGCCTAACTGAATTGGTACACTTCTAATCATTTGATCGAAAGTGATCTTGCCTCCAGGGGTAGAAATCAGGTATGATCCCTGGGTAGGACAAAGATCAAGTCCTATTCGGGTACCACAGTTGTTACTAATAAAACTATGTGTTGCTCCTGAATCAAATAATGTAACAACTGGTTTGTGGGGAATAGAGAATGTACCCGACATGACGGGGGCTCTGTCCGGAAGTTCTGCAAGGGTGGTGAAGTTAATTCGTCCTTGCCGGACTTGCATCATCGGCCCTTTACCCTTATTCTGGTTACCCTGATTGGAACTCTACCCTTGGTTAGGTTTCTTGGGCCGCGGACAATCCCTGATGAAATGATCCGCACTCCCGCAATTGAAATAGCGATAATTGCTGCTTCTCTGTTGGACTTGGTGAACATTTGGCCTTGGGCTAGATTGCTGTGGTTGTTGCGGAGGTACGGGAGGTCTATACCTTCCTTGTTGTTGGGGCGGCCGGAAAACCAATCTGCCAAACGGGACGTTCCTCTGTGGCGCTCTGATCTGGGTGTTGGGAACAACCCGATACCTCGGTGATTGAGCACTCAAGGGTCCAGTAGGGGTTTTTCTCTTCTTCTCAGCACGATGTGCCATAATGCAATCCTCATGGGTTAAGGCCATATTAACCAGCTCGCTGAAATTATTAGCCCTAATAAGATTCAGGCGCTCCTTGAGCTTGGTATTAAGGCCACGATGAAAACGATCTTGTTTCTGGGCGTCATTGTCTGCATGATAGCCTGCATATTGGCACAGATGATTAAAAGTCTGTGCATACTGCAATATTGTGTTAGAACCTTGGGTAAGTGCCAAGAACTCGTTCAACTTTCGCTCCAGTAATCCTTCGGGAATGTAATGTGCCCTGAAGGCAGTCCGAAATTCATCCCAGGAGATAACATGTTCCGCGGGCTGCATGGCTAGAAATTATCCCACCATATACGGGTAGCACCGCGAAGTTGCTAGGCGGCAAAATAAGCTTTACTCGAGTCCGCACAAGGTATAGTCAAGAGAGCGAATTTTGATTCGACGATATGAAGCCAGGCATCAGCATCCAAACGTTCTTCAGCCTTACTAAAGAATGGAGGCTGGGTACTGATAAAATCCTGATAGCTGGCTACTGGAGGATTGAGGTCGTCACAACCTCCTCGGGACTGTTGACGTTGTTGGTTCTGTTGTGCTTGTACCAGCAAATTGAGGAGTTCAGTTTGCCGCGCCATCACCTCGGCTAGGTTGGGAGGTGGCGGTGGCGGTTGTTGAGAACCACTGGCTTGTTCTGCCCGGAAGCCTTCCGGGGTTCCACGCGTGGCTCCAACCATTTGAAATAAAGGAGACGTCCATTATTAACCACATGGCCTTACTCCCAATTTCAGAAGATACAATACTCAAATAAACAATGCACATATTCCATTCAATCATCTCATTTCAGAACATAAAGATAGGGAACAAGAAGATAAAACACAAGGCTTATATTACAGCGTAGATTTTGATTGTTCTCCACATCATACATCCGAAGGATCCACACACAAGCCATCTATGTTACAACCATTGGCGCAAAGTCTAAGTAGGCTACGTACTACCTAAGGTATTACACTTTTCATGGGTTACATCTAAAAAGTCGATGATTTGACAACTAGAAATCGTCGAAATTGCCTACAAAAGACTGACTGCCAGAAGAAGAATGGTGGGGGCTAAGAACAGGGTCCCCATGCTCGGAGTCAAGCTCTGAGACCCCTTCAATTTCCTCTAGATCTTCTTCTTCGGCCTCGGGTACTGCGGGTGCGGCGGGAGGTATTGGTTGCTGCTGCAGTTCTTCAAGGTGAGCCTGGGCATCATCAGCCTCAAGGATCAGATCATGGATTTGTTCCTGAAGGAACTCAATGATGGTATTGCGCTGAGTGATTATATGATCACTCTCGTTGATATGATCTTCTCGGTGAAGGATGGTCTCATCCCGTGCTGCTATGATCTCATCCTTCTGAGTCACCAAGGCTCGAAGTTGGTCAACTTGAGTAACTTGTCTATCAGCCTCCCTATAGTGACCTCGCACGGTATTGATCAACTGACCCATCTCTCGATGTAGTAACAGTTGATAGTGATGCTGCACCTTCATAAACCGCATAGTACCCCGAAGTGCTTCCTCGATGGAACCTTCTAACCTGTGTCCTTCAGGGACTATCCTGAGGTTCCAATCTAGATCATTGGGATCTATGGTAGAAAATATACCGATTGGTTGTCCTACAACTTCTCTCGGATGTTGATTACAGAAAAGATAAATGGCTTCCAGTGCTGCTCCTTCAATGGTGTCAACTATTCGATAGCCCATCACGTCAACTTCAATGGGCTGCCATTGAGAACGAAAAGAATGTTGAGCAATGATCATTCTGACTCAAGCTCGATGAACGCCTTCTTCCTGATACTCTACTGCATCATATTGTGGAGGCTCGGTATAGAGGAACGTTCTTAGTGATTCCCAGAGAAGTTGAGGAAATCCCTCCCAGTGCAAGGCATTTGTGTGGAGATGCCCTGCCGGATCCCAAAAGACGTTGGAAGGGGCTGCCATCTGCAACAAGAATGCAAATGGTAAGACTTTTTACCTTGCTAAAAATTCACAAGATAAATGGAATAAGATAATCAATTCTGATCACAGCAAGGACTGAAGATCAAATGGATACTTAAAATTCCCCACTTAGAACTACCACAAGAATCCCATTAACCCATACTAGAGATAATCAACCTACTACATATCCTTAGAAAACCAAAACATACATTGTATTCATGTATTTGATGATGCATTATGCATGCACGTTCTATTCAACCTCACAACTAGAACAACTGCCGAATATCTTCGGACTTATGCAATTAGTTTCGGTGGCATAACACATACGTCTCTCACTAATAACTAGCCGATAAGTCCTATACGTTCTAATTTCGTAATCATAGTTAGTGTACCTGCAGAAAACCACAATATATATCCAATGGACCTTTCATGCCAGCATGTCATGAAAGCGTCCCCAATCATTACTGTTCACTATAGAAACAGCATCCGTACAATTACCGCCGTACAGACAATGTTAACATACGTCGTCGAAACAACATATTTTCACGGGGATACCGCAACATGCGGGGGTATGAACAGCGATCACCATACCCTGCGCCGAACCATATACTCCCAATATAATCATCCAAAGTTGATATATTGGCAGCATCTCAAGTAGGCCACTGCTTCAGAAACAGCGTTCGGTTCGCATCACCGATGGGAAGGCTAACTCCCCAGTTAGCTGAGGATCCTTACCTCCTTACCTCACCAGCGAAGGTGTCGATACAGAAAGTAAAATTGGGTTGTGCATAAATTTAAGTTTTGACAGAAAAGTAATGCTGGTGGTTAGAGTTATATATATATACTATAGCCACCTCTAATTCCCTTAAATATCACCCTAGGGCTTTACGTATTAAGCACAGGCCTTAACGAAACCAATGCAGTTTTACAAAATACTTGGTTAGTCAAATTTTATACTAAAAGTATTTTTAAGGTGTTTCATAACTCCAGTGTACACTAGTTAGCTCTAATACCAGCTGTGGTAGAACCAACCTGAATTACACCGGCTCAAGTACGCGAGTCCACTCTTACGGGCTCCAACGTGCTTCAAACGGTATAATCCCTTGGCCTGTCGGGTAACGTCCCGATAAACCACCGAATGCAGGATCAAACAAGGTACCTCGCACGAGGGCGAGTCCAGAGATACAAATGCCATCATATTTTTACATCACAGGCAGATACAATACATGAGTATTTAAAAGTAACATAAGTTACCAACTGATGGCAATTATTACAAAACCATTTAAAGTTTCAAGTTTTGCAGCGGAGTTTTAAGCACAGGCACTATACACGTCGTCAGTTCAGATATCATGCTAGCCGTGGCATGATATCACTCGGAGGGGTCTGCGTTGGCCGGGGACGGGTCCCACTCCACGGACCAACCGTCAGGCAGGGGGTAGGGCCACGGTATAGGCAGAGCTGAGTCGTCAGGGAGGTTACCTGAACAAAAAGTTATAAGGCAAGACTGAGCATTCTAATACTCAGCGAGGCTCACCCGTTCATGGTATACTTAGCCATGTAACTAGACTCATGAAGGCTTTTCAGGTTTGGGTAGGATTTTCAGCTGAAAAGCAACAAAGAGTAGGTCCTTAATTTCAACTTTTAGCTTTCCAGTTCTATGTGATTATACATTCTAGATGAGCACCTATAGCTAATCAAAAGCATGGTAGAATCTTTAGCCAAACATCATCGTTGATAATCCCAAAGTTGCTCTTGTTACTCTATGTGGTAAAGGGATCAAGCAGTCTCAATCTCCGCGAGAAACGGACGATTTCTGAATCGAATTTCAGCCTTGCAAGGGTAAACCTAACTCACACGCTTGGAATATCTAGAGATTGTTCCGAAGCAACCATTTGTCTTTCATTCCTACTCATGGATCAGAGCCACCAGAAGCGACTGCAGGATCATACGCACATCCAATGTGCAGGACGTATGCCTGTAGAGCGATTACACGACCATACCCCTGGTTGCCCTGCAACACGTATTCCTACACGTCAAATCGAGTAACAGGAAGAACCAAAATACGAGTGGTGGGAGGTATGTCCACTCCTCGGGCCGATTGGTTACTAGGCTTATCGCTTACCATATTTCGCGGCATGTGGCTAGTACTTTCAAATGCTTAACCACCGCTACCACACACTGCGACCTTATCAAATTCACCAACACAGACGGGGTATCATCTCAATCATGATACCTCACATAAATCCCATCCGTCATCCTTATAGTGATTACAGGAATGTAAACATTGTAACTCCTATATCGCGTGAGTGTTAGGAAATCACCCGACTTCTACCAGTCCTATTAGCATAGCGGCTATTCGAACTCAGGTGCTAATATTCAATACATTGGTTTTTAGGAAGATGCAACTAAGGTTTCTCATACAATTCCTATGAACGTAATGCATAGATAGATATAAATAATATAGGTTGCAGTGTAAATAAAGTAGGGGTTATGTCCGGGGCTTGCCTTCTTGTGTAGGGTTGGGGGCAGTAGTGTCAAGGTTTTCCGAACTTTGGTTCGGAGCTTCAGTTAGATTCTCGGCGATGTTTGTTGGGTCTTCAGAAAACCCTTGGTCTTGTCCTAAGACCAATTCGTAGTCTCCGTCGTCGAGCGTCGTTGATTCTACATGACATGCAATAATTTAAACAAGATGGGGTTTGAATTTAAGAATTTTATTTCACAATAAAGTTGCAATCCAATATTTTAATCAATATAAACTCATGAAGCAAGGGGGTTTTAGTTTTAAGTTACCACATATATTTAAGTTAGGGTCAAATTGCTGGAATTACTGAAAACAGAAATTAAAACCCTTGAATTCAATTTTCAAATTTAAATTCAAACCTTAGGTAAATAGAATTATAAAGTCTTGAAAATTTTAATTATAAACTAATTATCAACACATTAGATTATGCTAAAAAGATCTAATTAATTAAGCCTTAAGAGACATGCTTAACTACTTTCACATTATTTCAAATTTGAATTGCCCAATTTCAAAAGAACTTAATCTACAAAACAGTACTAAGTTTAAAACTTTTACACAAGTTCATACATAATCTATAGAAATTACATACCAAAAATCATAAGTAACAAAGTTAGTATGTAGAAGTTACGCATATTAAACTCTTTCACCTTAGGTTTAAAATAGATTCAAAAGTATTTAGTTTGAAACCAAACTTCATTAATAAAAGTTGTAGGGTTTGAAATCTAGTTTCCAACAAAATTGGTTTGATAATTTTTGGAATTTTCTACAATTTCCTATCGAATTTACAAACCAGCAGCCTAGCTCACATAAAATAATAGAGACGTTTACACAGAGGTCCCTAGTGGCACTATTTCACAGAGTCTTCGGCCTTGCAATTAGCCCCCTGGGCTTTTGCACCTTCTAACCCAGGGTCCTCAGCCTCGGTTAGAGAGGGGGCATGAGGTTTGACCGGCGTGATTCGACGTCGGCGATCGCTTGCGGCGAGGGGAAAGGAAAGGGGAGGCACCAGTGAACCTTTGCGCACCTGGAGACACTTGGGATTCGTGCGGGGGTAACTTGTAGCGGCGGCACGACAGAGACAGGCGGCCGGCGGCGGAGTTGAGTAGCGGGGGCGGCGGTCTGGTGGTCGGGGGTGGCGAGGAGTAGGCCGGGGAGCTTCAAGGCGACATGGAGAAGCTAGAGGTGAGCTCAAATGGGGTCGAGAAGGATCGGGAGCAGGTGTTTCACGATGGGCAGGGGCGGCGGAGGGTGGAGATCGACGGCAACCGTCGAGAGATCGATGTGATGTGCTAGGGAAGCAATTAAGGGATCGTAGAGCTTCACTGGGTCACAAGGAGTCTTGCTGTGGGGTCCTGGTGGTGTGGGGATGGCCGAGGCGGCCGGCCCACGGTGAGCAGGAGGCGGCGGCGGGCGGCGCTGGTCGGCAAGGGTGCTCTGGTCGGGGTTGTAAGGCGGCTGTGGGCTGGGAAGCACAAGCAAGGACTGGGGAAACTTTCTAGGGTGTTGGGGGAAGCAATGGCGGCTGCCCACGGCGACCCGTGGTTCACCGGAGAAGGGGATCGGGCGGCAGAGGCGACGGGAGCTCGGGAGGCTTACGGCAGGGGAATTTGGAATGCAAAAGGAGCGAGTACCAGTTGCTGATGTTGCTGAGCAGAAGGGAGAGGGAGATAAGGCAAGCACGCGCATGAATTACTGCGGCAGCGAGGTGGCGGCCGGCGGGTGCTCGGGGAGGCCGTGGCGCGCGCATGGCAGGACAGCGAGGGAGGGGAAAGAGGTTAGGGGTAGGGAGGGGATGACGCGTGGGAAGAAGAGGAGCAGGAGGTGTACGGCGGTGGCCTGCACAGCGGCGGCCGGGGTGAAAGCATCTAGGCCCCTAATTCGAGTTTTGGTAATTAATGACAATGGTTTGTGGATTAACAATTTTTTTGAGATAATGAGTATAGGTTGATCCACGGATGAAAGAGATTTAATTGTGAACGTGTGGATTTTTGGAGACGATGAGCAAAGCTCGGGCTCAAGGCAAAGGTATAAAATAGGGTCTTTTGAATTTTACCAGTCACAAGGCGTTTAGTGGACGAAAAGTGACCGGATTTGTTGGATAGATAGCCGTACTATCAAGAGGGGTCATGTACTCGTGCTTGACGGGTGTTTAGTGCCATTTTGCTCAAAATGTCTAGGTGCATGCATGAGGGCTAACGATGCTTTGTCATGTTTTGAAAAAGAACAAGTTAGAGAGCTGATTGCTCAAGCGCGGACGGTCCGCTCCATGCGCGCGGAAGGTCCGCTACCTTACAGAAGGTCTGGTGGAAATTTCATGTGGCTGGCGGACGGTCCGGCCCACGTTGGCGGAAGGTCCGCCACTCTAACTCTTTTTGTTCCAGAAAGGGTGTTCTCTGGTCGGGCTTATGATCTGCTCTGCGGACGGTCCGTCCCTGGGGCGCGGACGGTCCGCAGGCTATTTGATAATTTGAACCAGAGACATTGCTGTCTCTGCTTGGTTTCAAGGATGGACTGCGGACGGTCCGCTCCTTGGGAGCGGACGGTCCGCTAGCTAATTTCAATATTGTACCAGAGACTGTTCGTCTCTGGTGCTGTGGAACTCTTAACTGCGGACGGTCCGCCGCTGGGGAGCGGACGGTCCGCCAGGGCTGTAACGGCTAGTTCTGACATGCATTTAATGTACTCTGTCTCTCTGGCGTATAACGGCGGATGGTCCGGTTTTTGAATCGCGGACGGTCTGCGATCTCGTAGAAACGAGTGTAACGGCTAGTTTTTGATGGGATGGGTATATATACCCAATGCCCGGCCATTGGGTCTCTCTCTTGGCCATTTGGACTGCATACTTGACACAATAGAGCTAAGACATCCCTCTCTCACACACACTTGCTTAGGATTTGCATTTGTGAGAGTGTGAGTGCTTCCTAGTGCATTGCATCAAGAGGTTGAGATTTGTGGCACTAGGGAACCTTCAAGCAAGGATCATCGGCTTGTTACTTTTGGGAGTTGCCGCTCCCTAGACGGCTTGGAGAAGGTGATTTCGTGGAGCTTCTTGAAGGAGATTGTTGAGGAGCCCCGATTTCGGTTGTGAGAAGTCTTGTGCTCACCTTACCGGAGTGGTGAAGAGCAACTCTAGTGGAATCGAGGTGTGGAGCGGTTCCTTGGTTCAAGCTGGCTCAAGATCAAGAGGTTCTTGATAGAGGAGCGGTTGATTCTTGGAATCCACCTCAACGTGGATTAGGGGTGACCGGCAAGTCATCGACACCACGGGATAAATTTGTATGTCAAGCTTGGTTATCTCTCTTGCTCACTTTAATTGTTGTTTTATTTTGAGCAATTTACTCTACTAGAGCTTGATTTGTATCTTGTCACCCTAGGTTGCAAACCTTTTTAGAGGTAGTAGTAGCATGACATAGGGCTTTCTTTTGTTACTAATTAAATTTCTCTAGTGTTGTTGGTTTTAGTTTTTTAAACCTCCTATTCACCCCCCCTCTAGTCGGTGTTCTTGATTCAGAAGTGGTACCAGACCTAAGTACTCCATTAATTGCGGATTTAACCATCTTGGAGTAGAACAATGACTAGTGATAATGGGATTCATGTTGGGAAGCCACCATTATTTGATGGGAACAATTATGATTATTGGAAGACTAGGATGTCGGCTCATATCAAAGCCATGAGTAGAAAGCTATGGAGAGTAGTAAATGATGGATATGTCATTTTGGACTCAAAAGAATTTGATACCCCTAGAAGAGGAAAATGAGATACTAAATGATCAAGGGGTCAATGTGTTCTTTAGTGCTCTTGATGTGACTGAATTTAACAGAGTCAAGAGCCTTACAAATGCACATGACATAAGGGAGAAGCTCATGGAAATTCATGAGGGAACATCAAGTGTGAAGGAGGCCAAGTTATATTTGCTTAAGGGCAATTTTAGTGAATTTACCATGAAGAAGGATGAGAGTATAACCGAGATGTTCAACCGGCTAAATGACATTGTGAATGACCTGAAGGGACTTGGATTTGAGGTACCGGATGCGGATTTCAACCACAAGTTTCTTAGATGTCTTCTGGAAAGATATGACACAATTGTGACCTTGCTCGTAAGGTCAAATGTGAAGACCGCAACTCCCACACAAATATTGGGAGAAGTTCTCACCCATGACATGTTCAAGAAATCTCAAGATGAAGCTCATGGGGGAGAAATTGATATGAAAAATAAAAGTGTGGCATTCAAAGCTCAAGATAGCAAAAAAGAAGAAGAAAGTGGGTGCCAAGAAGAAGAATTGGATGAAGAGATGGCTCTCTTTGTCAAGAGATTCAATAGAATGATGAACAAGAAGAACTTTGGCAACAGAGGTCAATCATCAAGAAAAAATCCTTTTGTGGACAAGACTTGCTTCCAATGTGGTGAAATGGGTCATATTATTGTCAATTGTCCAAACAAGAAGGATGACAAGAACAAGAAGGACAAGAAAAATGATGAAAAGAAGAAGAAGAAGTTCATCAAGAAGAAGAAGAATGGCCAAGCTTATTTTGTTGAATGGGATTCCGATGCAAGCTCCATGATGATGATGATGATGATGATGATGATGACAAGCCATCCAAGGGAGTTGTCGGGATCGCCATCAAGGAGGCTCCATCACTCTTCTCTACACCACATTGTCTTATGGCAAAGGGTGGTGCAAAGGTACAACAAGATGATGAACTTGATGAACTTTCATATGATGATCTTGTTGAAATGCTCAATGATGCCGATGAATTCATGACTAAAGAAAAGGCCAAGTTAAAGGACTTGAAGTTGAAGTTTACTTCTCTTCAAGATTCCTATGAGGAGCTAAAGACTTCTCATGAGAATCTCAAAGAAACTCATGAGAAGCTTGAGGAAGCTCACAATACCTTACTTAATCATACAAGAAAAGCAACATTGAGCATTGGTGTTAGTTGTGATTTAATTGATGATAAACCTTGTGGCTCTAACTCTACTAGTTCTTTTTGCACCAAAATTGATAACTCATCTTGCAATGAATCTCTCATTATAGAAAATGATTTGTTAAAGAAAGAGGTTACTTGCTTGACTAATGATTTGAGAAAGTGCTATGATAGTAGAGCCAAGTTTAATCATTGTTGGGCAAGCCAAAAGTTCGCTTTGAACAAGCAAGGGTTTGGATACATTCCTAAGAAAGGGAAGAAGGCTTTTGTGCAAACCAAAACTACTTTTGTGAAGAGTAGTGGTAAGTCATATTGCGAAAAATGCAAGAAGGTTGGTCATGTTGAGAAGAATTGCACCAACATGAAAGTCATATCCTTTGATTCAAGTTACATTCTTATGAGAAATTCAAATAGCAATGTTAGTGCAAAATTTGTTGGAATACCTATAGATGGTGCTAAAAAGAATGCCATTTGGGTGCCAAAAGTCTTGGTTGCTAACGTTCAAGGACCCAAGAAAGTTTGGGTACCTAAAAAGGTTACTTCTTTGTTGTAGGTGAACTACAAGTCCGGAGGAAGACATTGGGTGCTTGATAGTGGATGCACTCAACACATGACCGGAGATCCAATGATGTTTTCCTCTCTAGATGAGAATGTGGTTGGCTATAGTGACATCATCTTTGGTGACAATAGCCGGGGCAAAGTCAAAGGAGTTGGTACAATTTCTATCTCAAGTGATCATTCTCTTTCAAAAGTATTGTTGGTTGATTCTCTCAAGTTTAATCTCTTAGCGGTCACTCAACTTTGTGATTTTGTATATAAGTGTAGTTTCACTAAAGATGATGTTGTAGTGACTAGCTTGGATGGAAAACATCACATCTTTACGGGATTTAGATATGAGGATGTATATCTTATGGATTTTGCTACTAAAGAGGCAAACTTGT
This sequence comes from Panicum hallii, assembly GCF_002211085.1. Lineage (NCBI taxonomy): Eukaryota > Viridiplantae > Streptophyta > Magnoliopsida > Poales > Poaceae > Panicum > Panicum hallii. Next base: position 32,672,116 of record NC_038045.1, on the reverse strand, counting down.
CTACTTGTTTATTCACTCAATCATCTTTGGGTTGGTCATGGCATAGAAGACTTGGTCATGTTGGCATGAAACAACTCAATCGACTCATAAAGCATGATTTAGTAGTTGGCTTGAAGAATGTGAAGTTTGAAAAAGATAAGTTATGTAGTGCATGTCAAGCCGGAAAGCAAGTTGCAAATACTCATCCCACTAAGAGTGTCATGTCAACCGAGAGACCATTGGAATTATTGCATATTGATTTATTTGGTCCTACAACATATAGAAGTATTGGTGGAAATTGCTATTATCTTGTGGTAGTGGATGATTACTTAAGGTATACTTGGGTTTTCTTTCTTCATGATAAAGCCGATACATATGACACATTCAAGAAATTCTTGACAAGGGCCGAAAATCAATTTGAACTCAAGGTGAAGAAAGTGAGGAGTGACAATGGAAGTGAATTTAGAAACACAAGAGTTGAAGAATGGTGTGATGAGAAAGGAATCAAGCATGAATTCTCAACCAAGTACACTTTGGAACAAAATGGTCTTGTTGAGAGGAAAAATAGAACCTTGATTGATATGGCAAGATCAATGCTCTCCGAGTACAATGTTTCAGACAGCTTTTGGGCCGAAGCAATCAACACAGCTTGTCATGCGTCTAATAATTGTATTGCCATAGATTTCATAACAAGACCCCATATGAGTTGCTCATTGGAAGGAAACCAAATATATCGTATTTTAGAGTGTTTGGTTGCAAATGCTATATTCTCAATAAGGGAACTCGGTTATCAAATTTTCAAAGCAAATGTGATGAGGGTTTTCTTCTTGGGTATTCATCTTGTAGCAAGGCTTATCGGGTCTACAATAAAACACATGGCATTGTTGAAGAAGCATATGATGTTGAGTTTGATGAAACAAATGGGTCTCATAATGAACAAGGATATCTTGATGATGTGAGAAGTGATGGTCTAACAAATGCAATGAAAATATATGTCAATTGGTGATGTTAGACCAAGAGAAGAAGATGAAGATGATGATGGTCGTTCTATCTCTATTAGAGTTAATCCTTCAACTTCTATCTCAAATGATCAAGCACAACAAATTGTACAAGATTCAAGTAATGATGATTCTCAAGTACAAGATCGAGTTGGTTCATCTAGTGCACCTTCTCCATCAACTCAAGAACCCATTATTCCTCAAAGAACTCATCATATTCTTGCAAAGGATCACCCCGTGGATCAAATTATGGGTGATATTAGTAAGGGTGTCCAAACTCGATCTCGCATTGCTTCATTTTGTGAACATTATTCTTTTGTATCTTTTCTTGAACCTAACCGTATAGATGATGCATTGAGAGATCCGGATTGGGTGAATGCTATGCATGAAGAATTAAATAATTTCACCCGGAATCAAGTTTGGGATCTAGTTGAGAGGCCTAAGAATTATAATGTCATTGGCACTAAATGGGTTTTTAGAAACAAGCAAAATGAAGATGGATTAGTTGTGAGAAACAAGGCAAGATTGGTGGCTCAAGGCTTCACTCAAGTTGAAGGTTTGGATTTCGGTGAAACTTTTGCCCCCGTTGCTAGACTAGAAGCTATTAGAATCTTATTAGCTTATGCTTGCTCTCACAACATAAAACTTTTTCAAATGGATGTGAAAAGTGCTTTCTTGGATGGCAAGATTAGTGAACTTGTTTTTGTTGAGCAACCTCCCGGTTTTGAAGATCCCAAGAAGCCAAATCATGTATACAAGCTCTCTAAAGATCTTTATGGTCTGAAGCAAGCTCCACGAGCTTGGTATGAAAGATTGAGGGACTTTCTTATTTCTAAGGGATTCAAAATAGGTAAGGTTGACACTACCTTGTTCACTAAAGCAATTGGTAAGGATTTGTTTGTTTGTCAAATTTATGTTGATGATATTATCTTTGGTTCAACTAACACAAGTTTTTGTGAGGAATTTGGTGAAATGATGTCTAGGGAATTTGAGATGTCCATGATTGGTGAATTGAGTTTCTTTATTGGACTTCAAATCAAGCAACTCAAGGAAGGCACCCTTGTGTGTCAATCAAAATATGTGAAGGATATCTTGAAGAAATTTGGTATGGAAGATGCAAAACCAATCAAGACTCCTATGGCCACCAATGGGCATCTCGACCTAGATGAGGGAGGTAACCCGGTTGATCAAAAGCTTTACCGTTCTATGATTGGTAGTTTGCTTTATTTGACCGCATCTAGGCCTGACATCATGTTTAGTATTTGCATGTGTGCACGATTTCAAGCCGCACCTGTAACATTACTGTAATTAGAATATAGACACTAGGTATTAGTGTGCTGTATTAAGGTTTGTACAGAGAACTAGGGGTGTATTTGTAAATAATGACTTTTATAAGTCCCTATGTATAAGTGTGTGAAAATGTTCTTAAATGTCAAATTAAAATGGCTATAGAAAAGAAAAGAGCAAAAGTTAAATAAACCTAAGGGAAATAGACTTTATATGAGACTAAGGACCTTTATGTGATTAATACAAAGATATAAGGACTTACATATAAAATGGTTGAAAGATAAAAGTAAAACTTAGTTTTACCTAAGGGCTAAAGTGTAAAAAGAACTAGTCATGATTACTGCAGAAAATCTTATAAAGAGACCCCAAACATTAGAGCATTTTGTTTAAATTGTAACACAAAGTTTATAATTTGAGTTGTGTTCAAAAGTTCAAAATAAAACCGTACCCTTTGAGATTTTGAACTCGAGCTCTAAAGCATTCTTGTAGTAATTGAAATTCTCTACAACTTTGCTTTAGACAGTTTCCTCATTAGGATTTTGTAGCAGTGGGAAATTTTAGTTTACAGAGGGGTCCCTGAACTTGGTAGAAATCACAAACTAGTCCCTCTGACACCTCCCTGCTTCGTCTTCCTCTGGCACGCCGCTTCCGCTCTGCTCGCTGCGCCTGCCACCGCCGCTCGTCGCCGATGCCGCGCCCCGAGCTCCACCTCCAGCTGCAGCACAAGTCCACGCGTCATCTCCTCCAAATCCCGACCCCTTTCCTCTCCCCTGGTGGCTTCTCGCGCGCACGCCACGACGCCCCCGAGCCATCTCCGGCCGCCACCTCCTCGTCGCCGTGGAGCGCTCGCCACAGAGCCTTAACTTCTTGTCTCTCGCGCGCATTAGCTTCCCTGTGATGCCTACGCTCTATTCCTCCATCTCCAGAACCAAATCCCGAGCTTTCGACCCGCATTTCCTCGTGGCCGTCCTCCTCCGCTCCGGCCGCGCACGGCACGCCCGTGGGCAGCCCTCACCAGCTCACCCCCGCCCCAATCAACACCTACACTAGCTTCCCCATTACTTGCTCGTGCTCGACGACCAACCATTCTCCTCCAATTTCAATTGGAACTTCGTCTCCGACGGAGCGCCGCCGCCTCGGTCTCCGTCGATTACCCTCGATCCAATGTCTATTCTTCCAATTAGTTGTACCTACATGTTCCCCGTGACTCACTGGCTCTCGTGCACAGGATCGTGGCCGACGTTCACCGCCGGAACATCGTCGTCGCCGTCGACCCTCCGCCGCCGCCTCGGGTCCCAGTCGAACTTCACCATTCCGGCCATCCCCATCCTCGACACGTAGCGCAACAAGACCACCGTGAGTCCCTGAGCCTTTCCCTGCCCTTGGACCTCGCCGCCTGTGATCACCGTCGCCGGAACACGGCCGCCCCCGCCTTGCTCCGTTCGGGTTCACAGCCAAGGACCTCGGGTTAGAAGGAAAAGAAACCCAGGGGGTTAAGTGCATAGCCTAAGACTCAGAGAAATAGTAACCAGGGACCTCCTTTTGTAAATATTGCTGTCAAATTAGAAATACTATATCTATTAGAGGAAAAATCATAAAAATGCAAACTAAATTTTGTTGGAATCCTTAAGTCAAATTCGACTACTTTTGTTTAGGAAGTTTGAGCTGTAGGTGTATATTTTCTGATGTAGATTAAATATTAGAAAATAAGTGTTTTAATTGTATCTCATGTTGTAGGCATGTGTTAAAGCTGAAATTTGGATCATAGATTGTAGGTGCTATTTATAGCTCTGTGTAAAAAGTTCGAGTACTTTACTGTTCATTTGCTTAGGTTTCGAGTACTTTTTGTTATATATTGATAAAAGTTACTTAATTTAATTCCAAATGTATTCCTTTATATTTAAGGATGAAAAATTTATGTTAGCTTTGTTACAACAAGAGTAATCTAAGATAAAAATTTGAGAATCAGAAACCTAATATAACTTGAGTTATAAGTTTCAAGCTTAAATTCAAAGGTAATTCATAAATAATAATTATTATGCATGAAAAATTATGAAACTTTTCTGGAATATTAGGCTTGTGTAATTCATGATGTTCTTAAATTTTAAACCCTAGTTTTAGTATAAAACTTCAATTATAATTATATCTTGAATTTCCAATTGTAATCTTGTTTAATTTCGTGGCTTAATTCCTTTTAGAGTAAAATTTCAAAAAAACCCACCTATGATAATTTTCATAAGTATTAATTATTTTTCTTAATTTAAGATTTGGTTAATTAATTCAAGTTAGCCATAATTAATTAATAACCTAAAATTAATTACAATGTTTAGCTAATAAAATAAATAGAGTTTGTTAAGTGTATTTAGTGTTGCTTATAGTAATCTGATATGCTACCGATTATAGTTAATCGGATGTTTAGAGTAACCCACCCCGTTGCCTAACGAGACTAGTTAGTTTAGTTAATACTCGATAAATGACTGCCTAGTAGAGAGTAGTTTGGTTATTTATTGTAATATAGTTTTCTTTTATTTGGATTGCAATTTATCGGGAATTGAAATAAAAATGGATACATCCATTAAACTTCATCTTGCATATCATGTAGACTCGACCATCCTCGCTGACGGGGATTATCAGCTGATCCCGGAACAAGAAGAAGTTTATTCTGAAGACCCCGGAAATCTCGTCGCGGATTTCTCTGAAGCCCCGAACCAAGGTTCGGAAGAAAATAATTTGACTAACCCCAGCCCCACCAGCGAAGGCAAGCCCCGGACATAACCCCTACTTTACTACACTGCAACCTATATTACTTATATATATCTGTATGCATTAAGTTTTTAGGAATTGTTTGGAAACCTTAGTTGCATTATTCCAGGAACCAATGTATTGAACACTAGTACTTGAGTCCGAATAGCTGCTCTGCTTATAGGACCGGTAGAAGTCGAGTGATTTCCTGTCACTCGCGCGATATAGGAATTGTGATGTTTACATTCTTGTTATCATTATAAGGATGACGGACGGGAATTTTATGAGGTATCATGATCAAGATGATACCCCGTCTGTTTTGATGAATTTGCTAAGGTCGCAGTGTGTGGTAGCGGTGGTTAAGTGTTTGAAAGTACTAACCACATGCCGTGAAATATGGTAAGCGGTAAGCCTAGTCACCGATCGGCCCGAGGAGTGGACATACCCCCCACCACATGTATTTGCTTCTTTTGGTTACTTTGTTCGACGCGTAGGCATACGTGTTGCTGGGCAACCAGGAGTACGGGTTTTGTAGTCGCGCTACAGACGTATGTCCTGCACTTTGGAAGTGCGTATGACCTGCAGTCGCTTGTGGTGGATCTGATCCACGAGTCGGAATGAAAGGTAAACGGTTGCTTCGGAACGACCCTGTGGTGTTCCAAGCGTGTGTGTTAGGTTTACCTTGCAAGGGTTGAATCTCGATTCAGAATCGTCCGCCTCTCACGATGTATGAGACTGCTTATTCCCTTTACCACATAGAGTAACAAGAGTAATTATGTGATTATCTAAGATGATGTTTGAGTAAAAATTCTACCATGTCTGACTAGTTATAGGTGCTTACCTAGAATGGTTAATCAACTAGAACTTGAAAGTTAAAAGTTGGAAATAAGGATCTACTCTTTGTTGCTTTTCAGCTGAAAACCCTACCCAAAGCTAAAAGCCATTATGAGTCTAGTTATGGGCTAAGATATACCCAATTCCGGGTAAGTCTTGCTGAGTATTAGTATACTCAGCCTTGCTTTTGTTGAAATACTTCAGGTAACCCTCCTGATGAGCCAGCGTTCATTACACCGTGGCCCTACCCCTTGCCTGATGGTTGGTCCGTGGAATGGGATCCGTCCCCGGCCAACACAGATTCCGCCGAGTGATATCATGTCAGGGCTAGCATGATATCTGTAATAACGATGTGTACAATGTCTACGTTTTCCAAACTCCGCTGCTTTGACTGAAAACTAAAACCTGTCTTGTAATAATCTCTCCTCCGTGGGAGCTAATGATGCTTTGTACATTTTTGTAATATAACTTCCTGTGGTGTAAGATATTTTGGCATTGTATCTCTGGACTCACCTTCGTGTGAGGTACCTTGTTGGATCCTGCGTTCGGTGGTTTATCGGGACGTTACCCGACAGACCAATAGTTTTATACCGTTTGAAGTACGAGGTAGCCCTTCGGTGAGGACTCGCGTACTTGAGCCGGTATAATTCAGGTTGGTTCTGCCACAGCTGGTATCAGAGCTAACAAGTGTACTCTGGAGATATAATTAGCCTTAAAAAGTAATTTTTAGTATAAAAATTTATTAATCAAGTATTTGCGAACTACGGTGGTTCGTTAAGGATTACGTATAGTACGTAAGCCCTAGGGTAATGTTATTATGGGAATTAGAGGTGGCTGTAATATATATATATATATATATATATATATATAATTCTGACTTCCAGCATTACTTTTCTGTTGAAACTTAGATTTATGCACAACCCAACCTTACTTTCTGTAACGACATCTTCGATCGTGAGGTAAGAAGGTAAGGATCCTCAGCCAACTGAGGGAGCTTGGCCTTCCTGTCGGTGATGCGAACCGAACGCTGTTTCTCAAGCAGTGGCCTACTTGAGCTGCTGCCAATGTATCAATTTCGGTTGATTACATTGGGAGTATATGGTTCGGCGCAGGGTATGGCGATCGCTGTTCATACCCCCACATTTTGCGGTACCCCCGTGAATACGTTGTTTCGATAACGTATGTTAACGTTGTCTGTACGGCGGTAATTGTACAGATGCTGTTTCTATAGTGAACAGTAATGAATGGGGACGCTTTCATGACATGCTGGCATGAAAGGTTCATTGGATATATATATGCATTGTGGTTTCTGCAGGTACACTAACCACGATTACGAAACTAGGACGGATAGGGTTTATCGACTAGTTAATAGTGAGAGACGTATTTATATTGTGCCACCGTAACAAACCACGTAAGACCAAGATTACTTGGCAGTTAATTTTTGTTTGTGAGATCGGTTAGTACGTGCATGCATAATCCATTAATCAACTAAATCGAATGCTTAAATTAATGTTTCCTAAGAAATAGGCAACATGTTGGTTTTTCTTAGTTTGAGTAAGTAAGAATCTTTAGTTGAGTATCTTAGGCATCCATCTGATTTCCAGCCTTTGCTGTTATCAGAATCAGCTATCTTAATCCAATTTTACCTTGTAAATTTTCTCAACAGGGTAAAAATATCTTACCATTTGCATTGTTGTCGCAGATGGCTGCTCCTGCTAATACCTTTTGGGATCAGGAGGGGCACTTTCACACCAATGGTTTACATTGGGAAGGATTTCCTCGTCTTTTGTGGGAATCCTTGAGTATGTTTCATTATACAGAGCCTCCTCTGTATGATGGGGTAGAGTATCGTGAAGAAGGGGTTCCCCGCTGCAGGGTTAAGATGATAATTCCTCAACACCCTTTCCGCTCCTTATGGCCTCCCATAGAAGTGGAAGTGGTTGGATATCGTCTGGTTGATACCCTTGAAACTGCTGCCTTGGAGGCTATCAAACTTTTCTGCACTCAGCATCCGATGGAAGTTGCTGCATATCCTATTGGGTTATTTCCTACCATAGACCCTGATAATTCGGAATGGAATTTTCGGATAGACCATCATGGTCATCTGCTAGGAGATCTGGCTGAAGAAACCGTCCGTATCGTTACCAGGTTTATGGATGTGCAATATCATTACCAGATGCTACTGCGTCATGGGGTGAGTCAGATAACTGGTGTGGCTCAAAGTCACTATCGGAATGCTGACCATCAAGTAACCCAAATAGAAGAGTTACAAGCTTTGGTGACTCAGAAGGATGAAATTATTGCAGCAAGAGATGAGACAATCCTCCATCGTGAAGATCAGATCAATGAGAGTGATCATATTATCACTCAGCGTGACACTGTTATTGAGTTCCTACAGGCACAAATTCATGATCTGATACTTGTGGCTGATGATGCCCAGGCTCACATTGAGGAATTGCAGCAGCAACCGATACTCCCCGCTATACCCATAGTACCTGAAGAAGAAGAAGAAGACCCAGAAGAGATTGAGGGTGTTTCAGAGATTGACTTTGAGCATGAGGATCCAGTTCTTAGTCCCCATCACTCTTCTTCTGGCAGTCAATCTTCTGTAGGCAACTTCGACGATTTTTAGTTTAGCAAATCATCGACTATCTAGATGTAACCTATGGGGAGTGTAATAGCTTAAGGAGTATGTAACTTAGCTAGATCTCATGCCAATTATTGTAACATAGATGGCCTGCGTAGAGATCTTTCGGATGTACGATGTGGAAAACAAAAGAACCAATATTGTAATATAAGTTTCCTGTTTTATCATCCTGTTCATTATCCTTATGATTCTGAAATGAGATGATTGAATGGAGTATGTGCTTTGTTTATATCTTCTGAAATTGGGAGTAAGGCTATATGGTTAATGATGGACATCTCCTTTGTTTCAGATGGTTGGAGCCACACGTGGAACCCCGGAAGGTTTCCGGGCTGATCAGGCCAGCGGTTCCTAATAACCGCCACCACCTCCTCCCAACCTTGCCGAAGTCATGGCTCGGCAAACGGAGCTGCTCAACCTGCTGGTACAAGCCCAGCAAAACCAGCAGCATCAATTCCGAGGAGGCCGTGATGATCGCAATCCTCCTGTGGCTAGTTACCAAGATTTTCTTAGTACCCAGCCGCCTTTCTTCAGTAAGGCGGAAGAACCATTGGATGCTGATGCCTGGCTCCATATTATTGAATCGAAGTTCGCTCTCCTGACCATACCATGTGCGGATTCTAGCAAAGCTTCCTTTGCTGCTCAACAACTTCGTGGTGCTGCTCGAATCTGGTGGGACAATTTCCATGCCATACAACCTGCAGGGCATGTCATCACATGGGATGAATTCCGGGTCGCCTTTCGAGCGCATTATATTCCCGCAGGACTGTTGGAGCGAAAACTTAATGAGTTCCTGGCTCTTACTCAAGGTGCCAATACAGTTCTGCAGTACGCACAGAATTTCAATCATCTGTGCCAGTATGCAGGGTATCATGCAGATAATGATGCCAAGAAATAAGATCATTTTCGCCGGGGCCTTAACACCAAACTCAAGGAACGCCTGAATCTTGTGAGGGCTAATACTTTCAGTGAGTTGGTTAACATGGCCTTAACTCAGGAAGATTGCATTGTGGCGCATTATGCCGAAAAGAAGAGGAAGACTCCTACTGGACCCTCGAGTACTCAACCACCGAGGTATCGGGTTGTTTCCAATACGCCGCCCAGAGCACCACAACGCAATGCTTCAACGGGTAGATTGGTTTTTAGGCCGCCTCAGCAGCAAGAAAGGTACAGACCTCCTGTGCCCCCGCAACAAGCACAACAATCTGGCCAACGGCCAAATATTCAACAAGTGCCACAGAGAGGCAGCAACTATCGCTGCTACAATTGCGGAAGTGCGGATCATTTCATCCGAGATTGCCCGCGGCCTAAGAAACCTAATCAAGGGCAGAGCTCCACCCAGGGAAACCAGAATAAGGGCAAGAAGCTGGTGATGCAAGTCCGGCAAGGACGAATTAACTTCACCACACTTGCAGAACTTCCAGATGGAGCTCCTGTCATGTCGGGTACATTTTCTATTCACCACAAACCAGTTGTTACTTTATTTGACTCTGGAGCAACACATAGTTTTATTAGTAACAACTGTGGAACCCGACTAGGACTTGATTTTTGTCCTATCCAGGGGTCATACATGATTTCTACCCCTGGAGGAAAAATCACCTCCAACAAAATAGTTAAAAGTGTGCCAATTCAGTTAAGTAGCATTGAAATCAAAACTGATTTGGTTTTACTAAGTTGGAGGGTATTGATATTATACTTGGGACCGATTGGATGACTAAACATCGAGTGCGGTTAGACATATCTTCCCGAGTTGTTGAAGTTGATTCACCATACTATGGGATCACCACCCTTTATCTGCCTCAGCCAGAATGTCTGCACCCCTGCACTTATGCTATCACAGATATCCAAGTTAAGGATATCCCTATAGTATGTGAATACCCCGATATCTTTCCAGACGATTTGCCTGGAATGCCACCAGATAGAGACATCGAGTTCATCATTGAACTTCAACCGGGCACTGCTCCTATTTCAAAGAGGCCGTATCGCATGCCTCCAAATGAATTAGCAGAACTGAAAATTCAGCTTCAAGATCTTCTTGATAAGGGGTATATACGTCCAAGTGCTTCACCTTGGGGTTGTTCTGCTCTCTTTGTTAAGAAGAAAGACGATAGCTTAAGACTATGTGTCGACTACTGTCCACTCAATGCGGTTACTATCAAAAATAAATATCCTCTTCCCCGCATTGATATCTTGTTCGATCAACTAGCTGGAGCAAAGGTCTTTTCTAAGATTGATTTACGCTCCGGTTATCATCAGATCAAGATCAGGCCTAGTGACATTCCAAAAACGGCCTTCTCAACCAGATATGGACTTTATGAATATCTGGTTATGTCATTTGGACTTACTAATGCACCGGCATATTTCATGTATCTCATGAATTCTGTATTTATGCCGGAACTCGATAAATTCGTCGTGGTCTTCATCGATGATATTCTGATATACTCCAGAACCAAAGAAGACCATGCTAATCATTTACGTGTCGTTCTTCAACGACTACGTGATCATTGCCTTTATGCCAAATTCTCGAAATGTGAATTCTGGCTGGATAGTGTGAAATTTTTGGGACATACTATCTCTAGTCAAGGCATATCAGTTGATCCAACTAAAGTTCAAGAAGTTATGGACTGGAACCCACCCACTTCAGTCCATCAAGTTCGAAGTTTCCTTGGATTGGCGGGATATTATCGCCGATTCATTCCTGATTTCTCCAAGATAGCTAAACCCATGACTGAGCTATTAAAGAAAGAAGTTAAATTCTGCTGGAATGACAAATGTGAGGAAGCATTCCATACCTTGAGAAAACTTCTGACGACTACTCCAGTACTAGCTCAGCCAGATAGTACACAGCCTTTTGATGTCTATTGTGATGCTTCTGGAATTGGCCTTGGTTGTGTCCTTATGCAAAACAACCGGGTGATTGCCTATGCATCCCGAGCACTTCGGACTCATGAGCAAAATTATCCAACACATGATCTTGAATTAGCAGCAGTTATCCACGCTCTCAAGATCTGGAGACATCATCTTATGGGTGCTAAGTGTAACATTTACACTGACCATAAGAGCCTCAAGTATATTTTCACTCAAGCTGATCTGAATATGAGGCAAAGGCGTTGGTTAGAATTGATCAAAGATTATGACCTTGAGGTACATTATCATCCGGGCAAAGCTAATGTGGTTGCGGATGCACTTAGCCGCAAAGCACACTGTCATTGTTTATCCATAGCAACTTTCAGTGACACTCTTTGCCATCAGATGAGAAAACTCAATTTAGAAATCATTCCTCAAGGTAGTCTGAATCTGCTATTTATTGAACCCACTCTCCAAGATGAAATCATCATGTCTCAACCTCATGATGAGGGTGTCAAAATTATCAAATCCAAGCTATCCCAGGGAGAAGCTAAATATCGGTGTTTTCACACTGATCATCAAGGAGTCCTGTGGTTCAACGATCGGATTGTTGTGCCTAAGGATCATCAACTTCGTAAGCAAATCCTCGACGAAGCACATTTGTCCAAATTCTCTATTCATCCTGGTAGCACCAAGATGTATCAAGATCTTCGGCAACATTTTTGGTGGACCAGAATGAAGAGAGAAATTGCCAAATATGTATCCGAGTGTGATACGTGTCAGAGAGTTAAAGCTAGCCATTTAAAAGCCTCTGGTACGCTTCAGCCATTACCCATACCGTCATGGAAATGGGAAGACATTAGCATGGATTTCATTGTCGGCCTTCCCAACACATCCCAAAAGCATGATTCCATATGGGTAATTATTGATAGACTCACAAAAACAGCTCATTTTCTTCCTGTGCATACCACTTACTCTGCTAAGAAGTATGCCGAAGTTTATTTGGACCAAATCGTTCGATTACATGGGGTTCCAAAAACTATCATCTCTGATCGAGGGCCCTAATTTATTGCACGATTTTGGGAGCAATTGCAGTCAGCTCTAGGGACCAAATTGATCCGAAGCTCCGCGTATCATCCCCAAACTGATGGGCAGACTGAGCGAGTTAACCAAATCCTGGAAGACATGCTCTGAGCTTGTATTATTCACTATGGTACAAGCTGGGACAAATGCCTTGCTCTAGCTGAATTCTCCTACAACAACAGTTATCAAGCTAGTCTTCAAATGGCTCCTTTCGAAGCGTTATATGGTCGCAGATGCCGAACTCCTTTGAGTTGGTCAGAGACCGGTGAACGAAAAATCTTCGGACCAGACCTAGTCATTGAAGCCGAAGATAAAGTTAAGATTATTCAATCTAATCTTAAAACCGCTCAGTCTAGACAGAAGAGCTACGCAGATAAGAGAAGAAAACCTCTGCAATTTCAAATAGGAGATTTTGTCTATCTCCGAGTATCTCCTACCAAAGGTGTCCAACGTTTCGGCATAAAAGGGAAATTAGCACCTCGATATGTCAGACCCTTTGAAATTCTTAATGTTTGTGACCCAGTGGCTTACAAGCTTCACCTTCTGTCTCAATTGGCTGCTATTCACGATGTTTTCCATGTCTCTCAACTTAAGAAGTGTGTCAAAGTACCCACGGAAATCGTTGAGACATGTGCCATTGAGATTGAACCCAATTTATCGTACATCGAACAACCTCTTCAAATCCTGGATACCAAGGAAAGACTCACCAGAAGAAGGGTAGTTAAGATGTATAAGATCTTATGGGATCATCACACCGAAGAAGAAGCGACTTGGGAAATAGAGTCCTATCTCCAACGGAATTTCCCAGACTTCCTGCAAGCCAATCTCCAAATCTAGTCATCCATTTCTACTCAGCTTCGGAATCTCGGGGCGAGATTCTTTTTAAGGGGGGAAGGCTGTAACATTACTGTAATTAGAATATAGACACTAGGTATTAGTGTGCTGTATTAAGGTTTGTACAGAGAACTAGGGGTGTATTTGTAAATAATGACTTTTATAAGTCCCTATGTATAAGTGTGTGAAAATGTTCTTAAATGTCAAATTAAAATGGCTATAGAAAAGAAAAGAGCAAAAGTTAAATAAACCTAAGGGAAATAGACTTTATATGAGACTAAGGACCTTTATGTGATTAATACAAAGATATAAGGACTTACATATAAAATGGTTGAAAGATAAAAGTAAAACTTAGTTTTACCTAAGGGCTAAAGTGTAAAAAGAACTAGTCATGATTACTGCAGAAAATCTTATAAAGAGACCCCAAACATTAGAGCATTTTGTTTAAATTGTAACACAAAGTTTATAATTTGAGTTGTGTTCAAAAGTTCAAAATAAAACCGTACCCTTTGAGATTTTGAACTCGAGCTCTAAAGCATTCTTGTAGTAATTGAAATTCTCTACAACTTTGCTTTAGACAGTTTCCTCATTAGGATTTTGTAGCAGTGGGAAATTTTAGTTTACAGAGGGGTCCCTGAACTTGGTAGAAATCACAAACTAGTCCCTCTGACACCTCCCTGCTTCGTCTTCCTCTGGCACGCCGCTTCCGCTCTGCTCGCTGCGCCTGCCACCGCCGCTCGTCGCCGATGCCGCGCCCCGAGCTCCACCTCCAGCTGCAGCACAAGTCCACGCGTCATCTCCTCCAAATCCCGACCCCTTTCCTCTCCCCTGGTGGCTTCTCGCGCGCACGCCACGACGCCCCCGAGCCATCTCCGGCCGCCACCTCCTCGTCGCCGTGGAGCGCTCGCCACAGAGCCTTAACTTCTTGTCTCTCGCGCGCATTAGCTTCCCTGTGATGCCTACGCTCTATTCCTCCAGCTCCAGAACCAAATCCCGAGCTTTCGACCCGCATTTCCTCGTGGCCGTCCTCCTCCGCTCCGGCCGCGCACGGCACGCCCGTGGGCAGCCCTCACCAGCTCACCCCCGCCCCAATCAACACCTACACTAGCTTCCCCATTACTTGCTCGTGCTCGACGACCAACCATTCTCCTCCAATTTCAATTGGAACTTCGTCTCCGACGGAGCGCCGCCGCCTCGGTCTCCGTCGATTACCCTCGATCCAATGTCTATTCTTCCAATTAGTTGTACCTACATGTTCCCCGTGACTCACTGGCTCTCGTGCACAGGATCGTGGCCGACGTTCACCGCCGGAACATCGTCGTCGCCGTCGACCCTCCGCCGCCGCCTCGGGTCCCAGTCGAACTTCACCATTCCGGCCATCCCCATCCTCGACACGTAGCGCAACAAGACCACCGTGAGTCCCTGAGCCTTTCCCTGCCCTTGGACCTCGCCGCCTGTGATCACCGTCGCCGGAACACGGCCGCCCCCGCCTTGCTCCGTTCGGGTTCACAGCCAAGGACCTCGGGTTAGAAGGAAAAGAAACCCAGGGGGTTAAGTGCATAGCCTAAGACTCAGAGAAATAGTAACCAGGGACCTCCTTTTGTAAATATTGCTGTCAAATTAGAAATACTATATCTATTAGAGGAAAAATCATAAAAATGCAAACTAAATTTTGTTGGAATCCTTAAGTCAAATTCGACTACTTTTGTTTAGGAAGTTTGAGCTGTAGGTGTATATTTTCTGATGTAGATTAAATATTAGAAAATAAGTGTTTTAATTGTATCTCATGTTGTAGGCATGTGTTAAAGCTGAAATTTGGATCATAGATTGTAGGTGCTATTTATAGCTCTGTGTAAAAAGTTCGAGTACTTTACTGTTCATTTGCTTAGGTTTTGAGTACTTTTTGTTATATGTTGATAAAAGTTACTTAATTTAATTCCAAATGTATTCCTTTATATTTAAGGATGAAAAATTTATCTTAGCTTTGTTACAACAGGAGTAATCTAAGATAAAAATTTGAGAATCAGAAACCTAATATAACTTGAGTTATAAGTTTCAAGCTTAAATTCAAAGGTAATTCATAAATAATAATTATTATGCATGAAAAATTATGAAACTTTTCTGGAATATTAGTCTTGAGTAATTCATGATGTTCTTAAATTTTAAACCCTAGTTTTAGTATAAAACTTCAATTATAATTATATCTTGAATTTCCAATTGTAATCTTATTTAATTTCGTGGCTTAATTCCTTTTAGAGTAAAATTTCAATAAAACCCACCTATGATAATTTTCATAAGTATTAATTATTTTTCTTAATTTAAGATTTGGTTAATTAATTCAAGTTAGCCATAATTAATTAATAACCTAAAATTAATTACAATGTTTAGCTAATAAAATAAATAGAGTTTGTTAAGTGTATTTAGTGTTGCTTATAGTAATCTGATATGCTACCGATTATAGTTAATCGGATGTTTAGAGTAACCCACCCCGTTGCCTAACGAGACTAGTTAGTTTAGTTAATACTCGATAAATGACTGCCCAGTAGAGAGTAGTTTGGTTATTTATTGTAATATAGTTTTCTTTTATTTGGATTGCAATTTATCGGGAATTGAAATAAAAATGGATACATCCATTAAACTTCATCTTGCATATCATGTAGACTCGACCATCCTCGCTGACGGGGATTATCAGCTGATCCCGGAACAAGAAGAAGTTTATTCTGAAGACCCCGGAAATCTCGTCGCGGATTTCTCTGAAGCCCCGAACCAAGGTTCGGAAGAAAATAATTTGACTAACCCCAGCCCCACCAGCGAAGGCAGGCCCCGGACATAACCTCTACTTTACTACACTGCAACCTATATTACTTATATATATCTGTATGCATTAAGTTTTTAGGAATTGTTTGGAAACCTTAGTTGCATTATTCCAGGAACCAATGTATTGAACACTAGTACTTGAGTCCGAATAGCTGCTCTGCTTATAGGGCCGGTAGAAGTCGAGTGATTTCCTGTCACTCGCGCGATATAGGAATTGTGATGTTTACATTCTTGTTATCATTATAAGGATGACGGACGGGAATTTTATGAGGTATCATGATCAAGATGATACCCCGTCTGTTTTGATGAATTTGCTAAGGTCGCAGTGTGTGGTAGCGGTGGTTAAGTGTTTGAAAGTACTAACCACATGCCGTGAAATATGGTAAGCGGTAAGCCTAGTCACCGATCGGCCCGAGGAGTGGACATACCCCCCACCATATGTATTTGCTTCTTTTGGTTACTTTGTTCGACGCGTAGGCATACGTGTTGCTGGGCAACCAGGAGTACGGGTTTTGTAGTCGCGCTACAGACGTACGTCCTGCACTTTGGAAGTGCGTATGACCTGCAGTCGCTTGTGGTGGATCTGATCCACGAGTCGGAATGAAAGGTAAACGGTTGCTTCGGAACGACCCTGTGGTGTTCCAAGCGTGTGTGTTAGGTTTACCTTGCAAGGGTTGAATCTCGATTCAGAATCGTCCGCCTCTCACGATGTATGAGACTGCTTATTCCCTTTACCACATAGAGTAACAAGAGTAATTATGTGATTATCTAAGATGATGTTTGAGTAAAAATTCTACCATGTTTGACTAGTTATAGGTGCTTACCTAGAATGGTTAATCAACTAGAACTTGAAAGTTAAAAGTTGGAAATAAGGATCTACTCTTTGTTGCTTTTCAGCTGAAAACCCTACCCAAAGCTAAAAGCCATCATGAGTCTAGTTATGGGCTAAGATATACCCAATTCCGGGTAAGTCTTGCTGAGTATTAGTATACTCAACCTTGCTTTTGTTGAAATACTTCAGTTAACCCTCCTGATGAGCCAGCGTTCATTACACCGTGGCCCTACCCCTTGCCTGATGGTTGGTCTGTGGAATGGGATCCGTCCCCGGCCAACACAGATTCCGCTGAGTGATATCATGTCAGGGCTAGCATGATATCTGTAATAACGATGTGTACAATGTCTACATTTTCCAAACTCCGCTGCTTTGACTGAAAACTAAAACCTGTCTTGTAATAATCTCTCCTCCGTGGGAGCTAATGATGCTTTGTACATTTTTGTAATATAACTGCCTGTGGTGTAAGATATTTTGGCATTGTATCTCTGGACTCACCTTCGTGTGAGGTACCTTGTTGGATCCTGCGTTCGGTGGTTTATCGGGACGTTACCCAACAGACCAATAGTTTTATACCGTTTGAAGTACGAGGTAGCCCTTCGGTGAGGACTCGCGTACTTGAGCCGGTATAATTCAGGTTGGTTCTGCCACAGCACCTAGAGAATGTCATTTGACCGCCATCAAAAGGATTTTGAGATATTTGAAATATACTCCTAATATTGGTTTATGGTATCCCAAGGGTGCTCATTTTGATTTGGTTGGATTCTCGAATTCGGATTATGCGGGGTGCAAGGTTGATAGGAAGAGCACTTCCGGTGGTTGTCAATTTCTTGGTAGGTCTCTTGTTTCTTGGTCTTCAAAGAAACAAAATTCCGTGGCTCTTTCAACCGCCGAAGCGGAATATATTTCGCTGGAAGTTGTTGTGCACAATTGTTATGGATGAAGCAAACTCTTCTTGACTATGGTGTGAAATTTGATGAAATTCTCTTGTTGTGTGATAATGAAAGTGCCGTGAAGATTGCTACTAATCCGGTTCAACATTCAAGAACCAAGCATATTGATATCCGCCATCATTTTCTTAGAGATCATGTGAACAAGGGTGATATCAAGATTGATGGTATTGGCACGGATGATCAATTAGCCGATATATTTACCAAGCCTTTGGATGAATCTCGGTTTTGCAAGTTAAGAAATGAGTTAAATATCATTGACTTCTCAAATGTGGCTTGAAAACTAGCACATGTGGCATATGGTTCTTCCATGCCTTCTTTGTTTCATTTTTCTGAATTTTTGAGGTATTTTTGAGCCATTTATGAGTTTTTATGATTTCACTTGATTTATTTTTGAATTCTTGTTATAACTTGCTCATATGAGCCTTTGGAAGGTTTTCATGCAAGATTTGAGATTTTTAGATTTTTATATGAGCAATGATCCCATATTGAAGTTGGAATTGTAAAAGTTTGCAAAATTCTGAACAGAATGAAATTTGGTACAATGGATGGTCCGCGGGTAAGAGGCGGACAGTCCGCCGTTCATGAGGATTGTTCACCAGAGGCTCTGCAGAGTTGATCTCAGCCGCAGAATTACGAAGCGGACGGTCCGCCGGGATATCGCGGACGGTTCGCGACTGGACAGACAGATGGGGTCGGCCTAATTTGGCTTATATTTGGATGTCCCTTTCTCTCCCCCACCAAACCGAGCACCACTCTCCAAAGGCTCCCTGTCTTTCTCTCTCAAGCACGTGGGGGAGACTTCAAGGTCAAGGCTTTTAGGCGTGATTCGCGGACAGCCCGAGCATATCCCCGGACTCTTATCAAGATCCTTCATCATGTTCTCTCGGTATTTCGATGAATCCCTAACTCTTGTTCTTGGATTTCTTCATTGGAAAGAGTTAGGGTTAGATGCTCCGATCTAATTTTGGGCCATGGATTCTTGTAAATACTTGGGGCATCTTGTTCCTAGTGATGAGGAGATGGTATAGTTAAAATTTGGTTGGTGGATTTGAATCAAAACTCAAATGGTGGATGAATCAATTTTGGGGCGACTCTTGTGTTCCTGCGCTGAACAGATGGGTCGCGGACTGTCCGCCTGATTTTTGTGGACGGTCCGCTAGTGAGCCGTGGACTGTCCGCGTTCAGGAGGGCGGACGGTCCGCAAGTGTCAGATTTTTCAGAAAGATTCTGAATTGACTTATATCATTATGGATTGGTTCTCTTGCTTTAGTAATTATTCTTATGGTCAATCCTTGATCTCAGGCCACCCGGAAGGTTCACAAAGCAACCACATCTAAAATCAAGAAAGCTGGGGGATCAAAGAGGCAAAGAGACGGTGATAATTCCGATGATTCGGACTATGATCCTAATCCTAGTGAGATGGCTGCAGCATCCTCAGTGGGTGATGTTGGTGATGAATCTTCAGAGGAAGAGTTTGAGGAGTTTGAAGATGATGTCACAGTTCTGATGGGGCTAGATCTTCCTAGCCGATAGTGGACTGCTGAGAGCTATGCCAATGCTAGAGCAGTGAATCAGTTCGACATGCCTTGTGACACCAACATCCTCTTCTTCAAAACTAAGGTACAACAAGATGCTTACTTTGGTCATCTAGTTAAGAAGACTGTATTCAAACATCAGACCATTGACCTAGGCTATATGAGATCACATCAAGTCATGTCTGATCTTGTGGATAGATTTGAGCAAATGGGGTTAGCAAATTTTCTGCAACATAGATGTGATTGGAATGAAACAGTCATACGTCAGTTCTATGCTACCTTAGAGATTGATATGGTAGAGGCAACATTTAAGTGGTCAACTGGGAAGAGAACCTATTTTGCTACATTTGCTCAGTTTGCTGCTGCTAACCAGTTGGATTATAATTTCATCACTAGTGAGCAAAGTATGAATGTTGTGCTAGAAAATCCTTTAGATGAGAATGACTACCCCATGTACTATGAGCCTGCACATCTTGGTATTGCTAGAAGATTTGGGGGAACTCAGGGTCTGAGGCATCATCCTGCAGTGATTAATAAAATTGCAAGAGTCACATTCATGCCTAAGAGTGGCAACAAGGACAAGATTAGAGTGCTCTATTGGAATGTGATATCTCATATCATGAACGGAAATAGAATAAATGTCATTGCTCTTATTATGGATCAGCCTGCAGATTTAAGGCTTAATATGGAGATGAACTTATACTTTGCTCCATACATCATGTCAATCATCAAGGCAAAGACATCCTTTAGAGGCATTTCTGAGTGCAAGCACACTCCCTTTAGGCCATTCAAGAATGACCATGCTTTTCTATTGAGGCTGTTGACTCCTTTCCCTAGAGATGCTGAAGCACAGGGGCATGATAGTGCTGATGATAGTGATGATGATGCTCACATAGGAGCAGCTGCAGCTCAGCATGCCATGCCACCACCATACCCTCCAGTATAGCAGCAGTGGGCTCCTCCAGCTGGCTACTTTGATCCTTACTTTGCATCCATGCACGAGAGCCTATCCTCTCAGATTGCCGGGTTGACTAGTCAGATGCAGAGTCAGATGAACCTTAACTTCCAGAACATGCAGCAGCAGATGTTCCAGCCCATGATGACTCAGATGTAGTGGGTTCAGGAGAGTTTACACTCAGATATAGCAGCTCTTGACGCCCGGTTTGAGGATTTGCCTTCTTCTGAGCAGTTTGAGCAGCTTGAGCATAGGCAGCAGCATCTAGAGCAGAGCTTTGATACCTTCAGCACAGCCTTCACCGGTTTTTCTGACCACTTCTACTCAGTGTTCCCGGCTCCAGTGCCGCCTCCAGAGTTCTACCCACACCAACCGTTCTATCCACCACCACCTCCTCCATCGCTGATGGATTGATCCTTCTAGAAATTGATGCCAAAGGGGGAGAAGGAGCTTTGGAGTGTTTTGATCTAGGGGGAGCTCATGGAACTCATTCGCTTTCGGCTTTCCGCTTGCCACTCATATTTATTTGTGTTGAACTCTATTGCATTACATAGATTTATGCTTTATATCTTGCATGGATTTGGTTTGTAATGTGTGATGAACTATGTTGATTTGTGCTACTCTTATTTACTTATGTTCATCTTGTGGTTGTGAGGTTATGCTAATCAAGCTAAAATTCATATCATATATATCTTGTATCTTGTATGCCTCGATTTCCACTTGTAGGGGAAACTCCGTCAAAATGTTCATATATATATGTGTGCTCTTGGTATTCATTCAAATTTATATGCACATATCAAGGGGGAGTTCTCTCTACTCATTGAACTTGGTGAATTTATTCATACAATATTCTAAAATTTTCAAGAAAAATGGGTAAGTTCTTCCAAAGTTAAATTCCAAGTCCACCTTATGCCTAGTGTATAAAGTTGACTTGAACACTTTTATCACTCCAAAACTTAGTGTTGTCATCAATTACCAAAAAGGGGGAGATTGAAAGCATCTAGGCCCCTAATTCGAGTTTTGGTAATTAATGACAACGGTTTGTGGATTAACAATTTTTTTTGAGATAATGAGTATAGGTTGATCCACGGATGAAAGAGATTTAATTGTGAACGTGTGGATTTTTGGAGACGATGAGCAAAGCTCGGGCTCAAGGCAAAGGTATAAAATAGGGTCTTTTGAATTTTACCAGTCACAAGGCGTTTAGTGGATGAAAAGTGACCGGATTTGTTGGATAGATAGCCGTACTATCAAGAGGGGTCATGTACTCGTGCTTGATGGGTATTTAGTGCCATTTTGCTCAAAATGTCTAGGTGCATGCATGAGGGCTAACGACGCTTTGTCATGTTTTGAAAAAGAACAAGTTAAAGAGCTGACTGCTCAAGCGCGGATGGTCCGCTCCATGCGCCTGGACGGTCCGCTACCGTTACAGAAGGTCTGGTGGAAATTTCATGTGGCTGGCGGACGGTCCGGCCCATGTGGGCGGACGGTCCACCACTCTAACTCTTTTTGTTCCAGAAAGGGTGTTCTCTGGTCAGGCTTATGATCTGCTCTGCGGACGATCCGTCCCTGGGGCGCGGACAGTCCGCAGGCTATTTGATAATTTGAACCAGAGACATTGCTGTCTCTACTTGGTTTCAAGGATGGACTGCGGACGGACCGCTCCTTGGGAGCGGACGGTCCGCTGACTAATTTCAATGTTGTACCAGAGACTGTTCGTCTCTGGTGTTGTGGAACTCTTAACTGCGGACAATCCGCCGCCAGGGCTGTAACGGCTAGTTCTGACATGCATTTAATGCACTCTGTCTCTCTGGCGAATAACGGCGGACGGTCCGGTTTTTGAATTGCGGACGGTCCGTGATCTCGTAGAAAAGAGTGTAACGGCTAGTTTTTGATGGGATGTCTATATATACCCAATGCCCAGCCATTGGGTCTCTCTCTTGGCCATTTGGACTGCATACTTGACACAATAGAGCTAAGACATCCCTCTCTCACACACACTTGCTTAGGATTTGCATTTTTGAGAGTGTGAGTGCTTCCTAGTGCATTGCATCAAGAGGTTGAGATTTGTGGCACTAGGGAACCTTCAAGCAAGGATCATCGGCTTGTTACTCTTGGGAGTTGCCGCTCCCTAGACGGCTTGGAGAAGGTGATTTTGTGGAGCTTCTTGAAGGAGATTGTTGAGAAGCCCTGATTTCGGTTGTGAGAGGTCTTGTGCTCACCTTACTGGAGTGGTGAAGAGCAACTCCAGTGGAATCGAGGTGTGGAGCGGTTCCTTGGTTCAAGCAAGCTCAAGATCAAGAGGTTCTTGATAGAGGAGCGGTTGATTCTTGGAATCCACCTCAACGTGGATTAGGGGTGACCGGCAAGTCATCGACACCACGGGATAAATTTGTGTGTCAAGCTTGGTTATCTCTCTTGCTCACTTTAATTGTTGTTTTATTTTGAGCAATTTACTCTACTAGAGCTTGATTTGTATCTTGTCACCCTAGGTTGCAAACCTTTCTAGAGGTAGTAGTAGCATGACATAGGGCTTTCTTTTGTTACTAATTAAATTTCTCTAGTGCTGTTGGTTTTAGTTTTTTAAACCGCCTATTCACCCCCCCTCTAGTCGGTGTTCTTGATCCTACACGCGGGGGGGGGGGGGGTGGGGGAACTGCACCGGCGGCAGAGCAGGGAAGCAGAGGAGCAGAGGGGGCTCAGAGGAAGAAGAAGGAGGGGGAAAGTCCGAGGGGCTCGTATGGAAAATTAAAAAGATCCAGGTACTTCCCTGTAAAGTAAAATTCTCTGTTGATCTAAAGCTCTAATGAGGAAGTGCCCAAAATGAAAGTTGTAGAGTTTTTCAAGCTCTACAATTTTGCTTTAAGGTTCAAGGACAAAAACTCAAAGTTTGCAACTTTACATGTTAAGTTTTGAACAAAGGTGATATTTAAATTACCTTTGTCCTTACCAAAGTGGATTTGATCAAATTTTGGATATGTTTACAAGTTTTCATGAGATATCATGATGACTTGTATTCTTACGTGTTAGTCCTTAGATAAATGTGAAGGTTACTTTTATACATCAACTATTTTACATAAAAGGCCCTATGGTTTTTGTTTTATTTACACTTAGGTCCCTGTTCTTACTTAAAGGCTTATTTTCCTTAGAATTTAATCTACCTTTTACACTTTCTTTCTTACAGTAATATAAATTTGACACCTAATATTATATTTCTCCTAGGTTGTAATGCTATCTTCCATTTCATCCAATTTACACTCAAGGACCTATATTTTATAGGAATTACAAATATACCCCTAGTCTTTTGTACTACTCACATATGCCATAGCAACCATACATATCTCACACTAAAACCTAGTGTCTAGGTTTCTAATTACCTGAATGTTACACTCTCTTCCCGGGTAATGCACCGCATGAGGATGCCATTGGCACCGCGGCGGTAGAGATCCCCTTCTACCACCACATATCGCTTAGCCAACCGCACTATGCGCTCAGCAGATGCTTGGTCTTCAGGAAGTAAATTATCTTTCAGCTAGTCCCGGATCTCAGAGATCCATGCATCGGGACCTTCCTGAGAAGCTGGGTACGGCTCCTCGAGGTCTTCGGGACCCTCGAGGATGCACACAACCCTTGGTGGGTTCCACTGATGGAGCGTCACCGGGACCGCTAGCTTCGAGGTGCTAGTCTGACCCCCTTCGCCCAGTCCGGCAGGCTGGGCGGAAGGCTTCAGCAGCCGTCTTTCAAAGACGCCTTCCGGCATGGGTGCCAGATGTGACATTCAGGTACTTAGGAAGAAAACACACTAGATTCTAGTATGAGTTTGTGCATTTGATCTTTTGTATGTGTGTTAAAAACTTTAATGCAAAGGCAAAAGGGGCTTTTTGTAATTCTGGAAAATTTGGGTCCTTTGGTGAAAAATGTGTGAGAATGGTAGGTAAAATCAAAATATATAAAGGGTTATTTTCCAAGAAGCAAGTACTTACTTTTAAATGAAATTTAAAATTTCACCAAGTTTTAAATTAGATTCAAATCTTTAACTCTTTTGAAGCTGACCCTTAAAGTAAAGTTGTAGATCTTGCTAAGCTCTACACTTTTGCATTTGGGCACATTTTCATTTGAGCTCTTCTAGGCAAACGCCCTGGGTCCAACCATTCTCAGCCATCTGAAAACAAAGGTAGAGTGAACAAGCCTTGCACACATGGTAGGGTACAAAAAGGATAGGTGGTCCTCATTTTTCAACAGGCTCGGGTACATCTCCCAAGGATACATTATTACTAGGGTGATAGCTCTAGCTTGGGTACTCTACTCTTCCCAAGGGGATTCTTTCTCGATCTGGTTAGGGCGCTTCTTTGGTGGAAGATATTGCTCCAATACCTCATCTTCGGTCTGCGTGCCCTTATCCCAATGGGTTTCTTCGGGTTCTCCTTCCAGTAATCCAGCTTCTCTTCTGCGTGCCTCGATACGTTCCCTTTCTCAAGTGTTGCTTCGCCATATGTCTTGGAGAGAGGCTAGGGAACTCTCAGCTTGTGCCTCAGCTTCTATTGTTCTCCTCCATTGTATCTCCAACTCTTGTTCTGCCTTTTCTGCCCTGCGGATCTGGTGCTTCAGTTGTTTTGCCTGTTCACGGTAAAGTCGGTCTAGGCTGGTGAGGTAAATGGACAGGTGGGAAACCGTATCTTCTAGTTCTTCTTTCCTTCCCAATTCTCTCATCCGGGCAATCCATGAGCGTCCTCTTCCTCCAACAGGTGGGAAAAATCCCATAGGAGTTCGCTGAAGATGATGCATATAGAAAGCATGTAGGCGTCGTAGGGCTTTTCGGGCAGCCTTTCGGTAGGTGTCTGGGAACCCAAAGCTAGTGGTGGAGATGAACCAGGGGTCCACGTTGGGGTAGAGTGTGCTTTTTCCCACGAAGATCATCAGGTCACACCGAAGGGTGCCTCTGAAGTTGTACTCCCGGTAGGTGTACTCTGGTGGGTCCACAACTCCGACGCGTTCTAGGCTGAGTAGCAATAACTTAGGGAGGCCAGGCTCTGCGAGGTAGATTCTATCACTCCATCCATTATCAGCCATCTGGAACCAGACAAGGACCAAAGGTAAGTGCCGTGTGGAAAGGTGAGTTAAGTGGGAAAGATCTAGTGGGAAACAACTTAGAAAATGTCCTTGGTCCTAAGGGTCGCGTGCTATGGCCAACCTACGGCTCTGATACCACCTGAAACGTTCCCTCATCCGAGGTGACTAAATGTGATACAAATATCAATCCCAAGAGGCTGATAACACATTTATTACATCAGATGGTTCATTACCGTACAAACCATCGAGGTAGCGGGCACTGAAGCGCCACTATCAAGAGGGACAATATAAGGACTACAAGCCAAACTAAAGTGCCAATGAAATCTAAGATAACATCAGAGTCTTGCACCATGGTAAGCTTCCTGTGGAGACCCTAAACCACAGGCAAGGTTGGGTGCAGGACGGCGACCTACTCGACGTCTTCAGGAACGAAGTTCGGATCCTCCTCTGTAAAAACTAGGCAAGAGTGAGTACATACATACTGAACAAATCCAACCACACCCATGGAGGGGAATAATAAAGATCATGCCCAGGATATATCAAGGGTAAGGCTAGGGTTCATTTGCGATAAAGCGAGGTTTTACACATGCAAGGGTTCACTTGATAAAAGAGTTGTCTCAAAACATTTTTGTAGTATTTGAATAATAAGTGGGGTTGATCCTACACAAAGGATCCAAGTTTTAATGCTACTGGACTTCACGTCCACAGTAGCTCACGGCACAACTGCCGGACACTTTCAAAACAACTCACGCCACAAAACCAACCATCCCAAAATGTCTATTGAGGTGACCATGCCGTAACTCGTCCAATACTGTGGACACGGCTATTTGAATAGATTTTACACTCTGCAGAGTTTATACACTTTACCCACAAGTAGGATACCATAATATGAACACCTTAGTGTCGTTGCGGATCCTAACAAAGCCATTACCCACCTTAGCTGAATCTAACTAGCCAACACGGAAGCAACCATGGGGTTAATGACCTATCAACAAAGTCATAACCGGGACATAACTCACACAGATCGTATTCCTTCTCCATGATCACCCGTTGCTCACCAGCTCTCCTTTTGGCTAGCAGAACAACTAGTGGGGTTTATGCTAAGCCGTTGCCCACTCAACGGTCGAGTGGTTGTACGATAAGTGGGTTAGGCAAGATGACACCTCAGTTCATCCTTACATTGACAAGACGGACATCTCCCAACCATGCTCAACCACAAAGGTGCAAGCTCACCCATGGCATTTCACACAGGAAACACCGTTCATCTCATCAGATTATATCCTTCTTTTATTTTCCCGAAATCCCATTTTATCTTTTATAACACTCACACCTTTATTTTCGATAAAGCGCGTTGTGGTCATGATTAAAATATAATAAAGGGAATAAAAGGTCCTAAGTATCTCTAGCAGTAGTTAACGTCCAGCAGAGCAACCCTATATAGACATTAATCTAGGTCATCAAGGAATCGTCATAGCAATCAAGGGGTGGCTATCCAACCATGTCTTGCAACAATGCATTTTATAAAATAGGCCAATAGGTTGTGTTTATAAAACTGGGATAATATGCATCAAAGGATGGGATTGGAGTTGCCGTCCTCAAAGCCTTCCAGAAGCTCCTCCTCGAGGTACTGCTCGTGGTACTGCTCCTCCTCGGTCACACCGTCGGCTACGACACACAAACAATCACACAATAAAAATAGAGTACGCCGGCCACCACCCATCACCATTGACCTCCACTTTGATTAAAAAAATATAGAAGACTATTATATTTGTTGGA
The DNA here is from genome assembly GCF_002211085.1 of Panicum hallii. Taxonomy (NCBI): domain Eukaryota; kingdom Viridiplantae; phylum Streptophyta; class Magnoliopsida; order Poales; family Poaceae; genus Panicum; species Panicum hallii. Next base: position 32,644,930 of record NC_038045.1, on the reverse strand, counting down.
TGTGGATCCTGAGACTTGGAGAAAATATTTGGAGATGATGCGTGGTGGAGTTTGGAATCGATTCAGAATAAAATGTCGCATGAACTGATGAGTTAAAGGTCATTTAGGGAGTAGTTTAAAAGGATGAGGACCTATTTGTAATGAAATAAAGAGATAAAAGGAGATCTGATTAAATATTTGAGAGAGGGAGGTGGAGGGCTGCGGACTGCATAAGAAGAAAAAGTGGAGGGGGTTATGCACAAGTGTGCCTTTTTTCTTCCTTGAGACAGAACAGGAGGGGGAGGGGAACGGTAGGATGGGTGGGGGCTCGGCCATGGGCACCGGCCCCCTGGTGCATGGCAATGCCCGAGGAGGAGGGGAAAACGGAGAGGAGGCCGAGGGGGCCCGATTCTAGCTCTCACCTCATGCGGAGACGGTCTACGGAGGGCGGTCCACGGAGATGGGTGGTGGCCGGCAATGGTGAGCGGCGGTGGTGAGCTGCAGCGAGGTAGAGGAGGGGAGGTGCTGAGGCGGCGTGGGCGGAGTGAGGGGCGGCTCGGGGCTGATTTATAGGCCGAGAGGGAGAGGGGAGATGGCCGGCATGGGAGGGTCACGGGCAGTACAGGAACCTCACCATTAATGGTGGCCGGGATGCTCGGGGATAAGGCGCAAGCTGCGAGGGCGAGGGAACGGGACGGAGACGGGCTGGCGCAGCAGTAGGTCGCACTCCGGCTTGGCGTGCACGGGCAGCAAACACGCAGTGGCACAGTGAGCAGTAGCCGCCGCGGCAGCCATGGCGTGACGCGGGTGGCGTGATGCGAGCGCGCGTGCACAGCTAGCAATGGGGGCAGTGGCGAGTCATGCACTGGCCCGTGCGTGCGTGCAAGGAGCGGGCTACAGCTCAAGCAGGCAACTCAGGGAAGAAAAAGAAAGAGGAAGCCAGCGCCGGGAGAAAAAGAGAAAGGAGAAGAGAAAGAAAAGGAAGAAAAAAAAGAGTATGGGGAAAAAATGGATTTGAACAAAATGAATTAGAAGAGAGAAATAAAATGGATTGGAACAAAATATGAGAAAAGAAAAGAGGGGACACGCGCGGCACCAACGATCGCGGTCGGGCAGGCGCACGCGGCCAACCGCGACATGATGGTGATGCAACAGGACAGCAGGGCAGGTGGAAAAATAAGAGGGACGGGCGGCTCCACGGAAAAAGAGGAAGAGACTGCGCGATGTCGGGACGGCGGAAAATCGGGAGGTGGGCTTCGAGAGCTCGAGCGGCGGAAAAGGTTTAAAAGATTTTTAAGCGAGTGATTGGTAATGCAATTTAAATAAGATAAAAACACGGGCGTTACAGTCTAGGAGTTGAAATGGAAGCCTAGTTGCATGAATCCTAGGAACCTATGTATTGTGCCTGAGTCCTTATCGAATAGATGCTCTGCTAATAGAACCGGCAGAAGTCGAGTGATTTCCTGTCACTTGCGTGATATAGGAGTTGAATGTTTACTATTCTGCAATCACTATAAGGATGATGGACGGGGTCATGTGCGGTATCATAACTTGGAAGGTTACCCCGTCTGTGTGGATAAAAGTTGATAAGGTCGTAGTGTGTGGTAGCTATGGTCAAGTGTTTGAAAGTACTATCTACATGCCGTGAATTATGGTAAGCGGTAAGCCTAGTAACCGATCGGCCTGAGGAGTGGACATACCTGTGACACCCTAGGTGTCAATTTGTATCACATTAGGTATGAAATGTAATGTATGTGTTGAATTGTATAAGGTTGGATGTATTTGTAGAAATAAGACCCTATGTGTAATTTTATAAGAATATGTGTCCTTTTGTGCAAGATGCATGAGTTACAAAAGTAATTTTCAAAAGTTACTAGGGGCCAAATTATAAGAATGCAAGAAATCATGACAGTTCTGAAAACTTGCACCTAGGCCCAAGTTGTGTGTAAAATATGTAAAAAGGACAAAATCTTTATAAAATTTAAAGTTAGTCCAAAGTTTCAAAATAAAGTTGCATACTTTGAGTTTTTGAATTCAAACCCTAAAGCAATGTTGTAGAGCTTGAAAAGTTACACATTTTCTATTTTGGTCATTTCCTCATTAGAGCCCTGTAACAGTGGGTAATTTAGCTTTTCTTTCAGGCCCTTGAAGATTTTGCAATTTGCAAACAGGTCCTTGGCGCCCTCAACCTTTCTTCCTCCTCTGGCAGGCCCTCTGCTTCCCCTGTTCTTGCGCCACCGCCACCGTTTTTCTTTAATCCCGTCCAGGCAGTGCACCCCCCCTGCCCTTCCCTCACTCCCAGGCGCTGCCTTATCCTATCCCCAACCCTATCCCCCGGTGCTCTCGCCCATTCCCGTGCCGCCACGCGCTCTGCGCCGCCGCCGGCTCTGCCATGATCCACGCCGCCGTGGCGCCCGGCCATGTGCCGCTCCCCTTCCTTCCCTTCTCTATAAATAGCAGCCCCGGGACCTCTGGAAGCTAATCCCCCACTTGCTAGTGCCTCTCCCTCGCCGCAGCTCGGCTCCCCGCGCCACCGTGCCGCCGCCGCTCCTGCCGCCCGCCGGCGACCCCTTTCCCGTCCTCCCCAAGCCCGGCCAAGGCCTCAAAAGGGTGCGCCCGGATGCCCTCTTCCTCCCCACCCCCTTCCCCTTGCTAATTAACCATCCCATCGCCGGAATTGGAGATGGAACCGAGCTCCTCCGGCCATCCATGGCAGAAGGGCCTATTTGTGAAGTTCCAACTCTTTCCGAGGGTCCAAATGAAAGTTTTGATCCTTTTCTCCTTTCCAATGCGCTGAACTTTGAAAATTCCTAGGAAATCATAGAAAATTCAAAAAAATGTAAAACCAGTTGGACTTGAATCCTTATTTCAAACTCTATCACTTTTGTTTTATGACCATGTTATGAAAGTATATGGTTTGTGCTGTGTTTAAAATAGAAGTAAATGGATGCTTGTTATTTCATGTGAGTGGTATTTTTGACTTGTAAATTCAATAGAAAATTGTAGGAAATTCCAAAAATTGCAAAATCAGTTTTGTTGGAAACTAGATTTTGAACTCTATAACTTCTATTAAGTGAGTTTGATATGAAACCAAATAATTTTGAATCTATGTTAAATCTAAGATAAGAAAGAGTGTAACATCCATAGTTCTTACATGTTAACTTTATTGATTATGAATTTTTGATATGCAATCTCCATAAATTAAGTATGAATTGATGTGGAATTTTCAAATCTAAGTTTCTTTCGTAATTTAAATTCTTCTAAGTTGAACAATTCAATTTGTTTTACAGTAGAATTAGCTAAGTCTTTCCAGTAAAGCTTATCTAATTAGATCTTTTAGCCAAAATCTTTTAAGTATGCAATAGAGCTGTGTTTAAATTTTCAAAACTATATAACCTTAATTGTCCAAGCTTCACATTCAAATTTAAATTTAATTTTGATTATTTTAATTCTTGTTTTCAATTAAATCAATGCTATAGTCATGTTAGTCATGAGTTGAATGTTTAGGATTCAAAGCTTAGGTTTCCCTCTTATATCATGAGTTCTTGAGTGTTAACCTTCTGAATTGCAGTTTTTCATAAAATAAAGTAAGAAGACTATACATTCTTTAATTTTATATTCTTGCATATCATATAGATCCGATTGCTTTTGCCGACGGTGTTTACGAGCTGATCGTGGATCGAGCCGTGGAAATTCCTACAGATCCCGGAACCAGAATGAGATTGTTCTGAAGACCCTAAGGACTTCGTCAGGGAATTCTCTGAAGGCCTGAACCAAAGTTCGGACGTTATTAACTTGACTAACCCCAGCCCCACCAGTAAAGGCAAGCCCCGGACATAACCTACTATTTTTATTACACTGCACTCTATATCTATTTACGTATGCTATGCATTAAGTTCTTAGGAATTGCTTGAAACCCTAGTTGCATTCTCCTAGGAACCAATGTGATGGATACTAGCTCTTGAGTCCGACTAGCTGCTATGCTAATAGGGCCGGTAGAAGTCGGGTGATTTCCTATCACTCGCGCGATATAGGAGTTGTAATGTTTACATTCCTGTTATCACTATAAGGATGACGGACGGGAGTTTTGTGAGGTATCATGGTTGAGATGATACCCCGTCTGTGTTGTTGAATTGGTTAAGGCCGCAGTGTGTGTTAGCGGTGGTTAAGCATTTGAAAGTACTAACCATATACCGCGAAATATGGTAAGCGGCAAGCCTAGTAGCCAATCGGCCCGAGGAGTGGACATACCTCCCACCACTCGTCTTGCTTCTTCTGGTTACTTATGTTCGACTGAGGAAATACGTGTTGCAAGGGCAACCAGGAATACGGGTTTTGTAGTCGCGCTACAGACGTATGTCCTGCACGAGTGATGTGCGTATGTTCCTGCAGTCGCTTGTGGTGGATCTGATCCACGAGTCGGAATGAAAGGCAAACGGTTGCTCGGAATGACCCTTTGGTGTTCCAAGCATGTGAGTTAGGTTTACCTTGCAAGGTTAAATTCGATTCAGAATCATTCGCCTCTCACGAAGATTGAGACTGCTTGATCCCTTTATCACATAGAGTAACAAGAGCAATATTATGGTTATCAAAGATGATGCTTGACCAAAGATTACACCATGCTTGCTTAGTTATAGGTGCTTACCTAGAATGGATAATTAACTAGAATCTGAAAGCTAAAACTTGAAATTAAGGATCTACTCTTTGTTGCTTTTCAGCTGAAACTAAACCCAGAACCATTATAAGCTTTCATAAGTCTAGTTATGGGCTAAGTATACCCGACCCCGGGTAAGCCTTGCTAAGTATTAGTATATTCAGCCTTGCTAGTTGTATGTTTTTCAGGTGATATCCGTGAAGACCCTACTGTTCCCTTATCTTGGTCCTGTGCTCTTACAGAGGGTTGGTCCGTGGAATGGAATCCGTCCCCGGCCAGCACTGGTGATATCGGGTGATGTCATGCCCGGGCTTAGCATGACATCCGTCTTAACGACGTGTTGTAATCATCGCGTATGTTTTCCGCTGCTAAAAACCATAGTTTTAACAGTTTGTAATCTTTTCTCTGAATTTGAAACTTCGTACCTCTTTTGGAAACCCTAGTAATGTAATTTTCTCTGTGATGTAAAATGTGATAGTGATTGTATCTCTGGACTCACCTTCGTGTGAGGTAACCTTATTTGATCCTGTGTATCGGTGGTTTATCGGGACGTTACCCGACAGGCCAAGGGATTATACCGTTTGAAGCACGTTGGAGCCCTCTGGTGTGGACTCGCGTACTTGAGCCGGTATAATTCAGGTTGGTTCTGCCACAATACCCCCCCCCACCACTCGTAATTTGGTTTTTGACACACGCACCAATGTGCGGAAGTACGTTCCGCACAGCGGACAGGAGTACGGTCATGTAGTCGTGCTACAGACGTACGCCCTGCACATTTATGTACGTATGGTCCTACAGTCGCTTGTGGTGGCCCTGATCCACGAGTCGGAATGAAAGGCAAACGGTTGCTTCGGAATGATCATTGGATGTTCCAAGCGTGTGAGTTAGGTTTACCCTTGCAAGGTTTTGAAATTTGATTCAGAATCGTCCGTTTTTCGTGGAGATTAAGACTGCTTGCTCCTTCTAGCACATAGAGTAAGAATAGTAACTATTGTTGGAATAATCTTGATAGATGCTAATCTCTACCTTGCTTGTCTAGTATAGGTTCTTACCTAGAATGGTTAATGAAGCTAGAATCTGAAAGCTAAAACATGAAAATTAGATCATACTCTTTGTTGCTTTTCAGCAAAAAAAAAGAAAACAAGAACCTCTCAATCCTCCATGGTCTAATTATGGGTTAAGTATACCCAATTTTCGGTTAAGCCTTACTGAGTATTAGTATACTCAGACTTGTTAGTCTGTCTTTCAGGTATGGCCTATGAGAACCAAACGGATAGTCCAGCCTGTCCATTCTCTATTCCGTTTGGCTGGTCCGTGGAATGGGATCCGTCCCCGGCTGGCAATGACCCTCCGGAATGACGCCATGTTTCGGGCTGAGCGTGGTGTCAACTTTCGCGACGTGGGTAGTCGCGTGTTAATTTCCTCCACTATGACTCTGAACAAGCTTGCATAGCTTGTGGTTTTAAACAATGTTTTAAACAGATTGTAGTAATGTTTAATATTTCTATGAATTAAAAGTTGGTGAGCTGTGGTGTGATTGTAAACTCGCCTTCGTGCGAGATAAACCTACCTCGATCCTGTGTAACCGTGGTTGAATCGGGCGGTGACCCGACAAACCAATGGGTAGTTCCATTTGAAGTGCGTTGAGTTAGTATCGCTTGTATAGTGATGACTAGCGCACTTGAGCTGGAATAATTCAAGCGGATTGGTTCTGCCACAGTTGGTATCAGAGTTGTAGGTTTACTCTTACAATCGGCACAAAAACTGCAGCAGCTCTTAAAAATGTTTTCAGGATAAAATTTGCTTAACAAAAGAATTTGTAAAGTGCGTTGGATTCGTTAAGGTTGGTGCTTCGATCGTAAAGCCCTAAGGGTTTATATGGGAGTAATCAGGTGGCTACTAACATATATATGTGAATAGTTCAGCTCTAACTTGCAGCACCACTTTCTGTAAAAATTTACTTTCGAGCACAACAAACCTTAGGAGTATATTACATGTCTTGTTCTTCAACTGAAAGTAAGAAGGTAAGAATCCTCAGCCAACTGAGGGAGATTGGCCTTCCCGTCGGTGATGCGAACCGAACGCTGTTTCTCAAGCAGTGGCTTACTTGAGATGCTGCCAATATATCAACCATTAGTTGATCATATTGGGAGTATATGATTCAGCACAGGGTATGGTGATCGCTGTTCATACCCCCATTTTATACGGTACCCCCGTGAATATGTTGCAGCTGTAACGTATTGTGACAGTTCATGTACCTGTAAACTAGGCATATTATTTGTTAGTGTGAAGTATGTACTTGTTAGTGTAAAGCTTGTGTGTGTTTGTGTGAAGCTTTTGAAAACTTAAAGTGCAAGTAAAAAGGGTATTTTTGGAATTACAAAAGAACCTAGGGTTGTTTTTGCAAAATGTATTTGGATGGGAGGTAATCTCAAATTAAGTGAAGGGTAGTTTTGCAAATATGTTTTTCTTACCTTATGTCTTGTAAAAATATATATTTATTCAAAAGTTTCATTTGAAATGTATGTGTTGAAGTGTGTAAAAATTTTGGGTAAAATGGTGAAAATAAGGGTGTTTATGTAATTTTGTAAAAGTACAAGTCCTTTTATGCAAGTATTTGATTTACAAAAGTAATTTTCAAAGTTACTCAGGACTAAAGTGTAAAAGGTGCAAGTCATTATGACATGTCTATCCAATCATTATGACGTGTCTATCCTGTCATCATGACATGTCATAAATGCTTGCATTTAGGTCCTGGATTTTATAAAGTTATACTCTTTAGGACAAAAGTAATTCAAATCCAATCTTTGTTCAAAATTTCACATGTAAAGATACAAGTTTTGAGTTTATGAACTTGGGCCCTAAAGCAATGTTGTAGAGTTTGAAAAACTCTCCAACTTTCGTTTTGGGCATTTCTTCATTAGAGTTTTAGATTGATGAGAAATTTATACTTTACAAAAAGGTCCCTGCAATTTTCTGAATTTGCGCATAAATCCTTAGGAAGTTCCTTTTCCCTTCCTCCTCTGTTCTTCTTCTCTCCCTCTGCTCTATCCACTCCCTGGCTTCTCTCTCTCTCTCTCTTGTTTGACCGGCGCCTCTTCCAGGGGATTTTCCCCTTGCCTCCCTCCCTCTCCTCCACCAGGCGGCGGTGTGCAGGGCGGCGCGCAGGCGCTGGTGGCTCAGCTACGGCTCGGCTAAGTGAGCGCAGGCGCGCGCGCGGGCGGAGGCAGCGCCGGGCTCGGCGGATCCAGGCGGGGCGCGCGGGCGGCAGGCCGGCGACGCGGCTGCGGCTCCAGGCGGGGGGCGCTGAAGCGGAGCTGGAGCGCGGGCGCAGGTGCGGTGCTGAGCTGAGCGAGCGGTGGCGGACGGCCCCGGGCGAGCTGGCGCGCTGGGCGAGCGGGGAGCGGCTCGGGCGGCTCGGCCGGAGCAGGAGCGGAGCTCGGCTGGTGGAGCAGCACGAGGGAGAAGGCGACGCGCAGCGCAGAAGAGCAGGCGGAGCAGAGCGGATCCAAGCTGGGAGTTGGCGCTGGCGCGTGCGGGTGCAGAAGTTGATAGCGCTGGCTATGGTTCGGCGCGGTGCGGCAGTGCGACGCAGGCGTCGCGGGAGCGTCGCGGGAGTTGGCGGCGTAGGCGAGCGCGCGCAGAAGGAGTTGCAGTGGAGGACTTCTGCGCGAGATGCAGGAACGTGATGGCATCAACCCTGACTACGCCACGGTGATCTCTAGGTGGTGCAAGAGTGGCCGTATCGAGGACGTAGCTAAGGTGTTCGATGAAATGTTGGTGCGTGCGGTACTGAAGAACGCGAGGGTTCTGCTGCTGGACGAGGCGTCAAGGGTGCAGGACGCCGTCGGGCGGATGTTGCAACGACGTGCAGGACAACAGCGTGCAGGGAGAATACACGCGGTGCGGGAGGAGCTGCAGTGCAGCGGCTGCGGACGGATTCGCACGGGAGCAGCGGGGCTGCGTGTGGAGAACGTCGGAGGCCGTTGAAGAGAAAGCAGCGGACGAGGTCAGACGGCACTGCGAACTGCTCATGAAGGATTTGGAGATGGCCAGGTGCGAGCAGGCCTCGGTCCTCGCAGAGGCAAAGGGGGCGAGTGTGGCGCGGCGAAGCGAAGGCGAAGGTCCGGACGGAGTTGAACTAGCGCGTTCGCGAGTGCGAGCGGAAGTGTTCTACCGGTGGCCGGCTCAGCTCGTTTCCGCAGGTGTGAGCGAGTGCAAGGCAACGGACCACGCGCGAGCAAGTTGAGGGCCAGTGGTGTGAGAGCAGAACAGAAACAGCGCAGGAGATGCGACCAGGCGTGGCGATGATCCTGCAGGAGGCTACGCGGGTGTGCCGACCGTGTTTTTGCAGCACACGCGCGTGAGCAGTGGAGGCTTAGCCCGTGAGCAGGAAAACCCTAAGGTTCACGGAGGAGTTGGCATAGCAAACCAATCCAGCTCCATCGTCTTACTCGATGGTCCACGACATCCAGCAACTCCTATTCCTCGTTGATCGTCTGAGCAAGACCACGACACCTCGAGGAAGCTCGTGACCCCTCTTATCGAGCCTCTTTTCCTTCGTTGGAACATCGTCGCCGTGGCAAAGCCGACTATCGTCGCCACGGGTCATCATGAGAAATATCCCTCCAGCCATTCTTCACCCACTACAATCCCCTGACAAGCTTCTTCGTCACCCACGGAACCTCGTCACCATCGAGCACTTCTCATCGACAATCCTATTCATCGTGGGAATTTACTTTCCGCCCATTCTTCTTCACTACCAAGGCTACCCCAAGGTTTGCCCTGATTCACTAAATCTTCCTAATACCAGCGACCCCTTTGCCGGAATATCATCGTTATCTTCCTGTTCTCTGTTTTCCCTGACCAGGGACTTAATTACTTCGATTTAGAAAGTTCTAGGGTGTTTTCTGTAAAATCTCTAGGGCCTTCTTTATTTCAAATCAGTGAACTTCTACATTTCATAGAATTTCGTAAGAAGTTCATAAAAATGCAAAATCAGTTTTGTTTCAATCCTTAGGTCAAAGTTTACAAGTTTTATGTTGTGCCCTTGAATTGAAAGTCTTGATTTGTGATCTAGGTTAAATATTAGGAAATGAATGCTTTATTTGTACCTTGAGTTATATGCATGTGTTGTAGATAAAGGATTGATCATAGGATATATGTCTTAGGCAGAAGGGTGTGATATCTAATTAGTCCTCCCACACGAGTGCTCATATCCCTGCTATCAAGACTTTATCCTTGTTTTGATTGCAGTCTCCTTAGGTACTTTTCATATAGGAATCCTTATTAGTTCATATGCTTTTGCTGCTTAGCTAATACATCTTTGCAGCTATGCTTCAGCGTCGGCTATCAGCCCCATCGCTAAGGATCCGTTTTTTTTGAGTCTATGATGTTTCTGTGTAACAACTGTCAGCCGATGCACTTCTTTGGGTATGCTTCTATCATCGGCTGGTTAGCTGATCCGGTTGTTACCCTTCTAATATCGGCTACTGCCGATACAATTCTGTTATTCTGTCCTACATCGACTACACATAGTCGATGTATCGGAGTTGCACGCATGACCTTAAGATTCTTGCTATCGGCCGATCCAAGCCGATTCTAGTTGTCTTTCATATCAATCTAATATGGCCGATCAATCCTTAGTTTTCCCATCCTTATCCACACACTTCTATCAGCCGATTTATCGACTGAGAGATCGGCTATATATCTATCGGTCAAATACCCTCAACCACACTCCAATCGGCTATACGTCACTCAATTATTGTGCTGACGTAATCAAGTCGATACAACCACACCTAGTTACCTAGGATAACACTTAAGCACATCTCAGTTAAGACACAACTGCTTTAGGAATCACCCCTCTACTAAAGTAATCGATGCTTTCATCGATCAATTAGGGAACCGATGCACCTTTCAATCGACTAAACCTCTGTTGTTTCCAATCGGCTCTGTTGTAATCTTCAACGAGTAGCCGATTCTAATTAGTTGTCCACCTAAAACTCTATCTAAGTCTAGTTTCAGATCTTTTTGGTTGTTATGTGAATAGTGTGTTATATGAGTGCTGGATTGCAATTGTATTGTGAAAGTAAGGTAGTTTTATGTGCACACTTTGAATGAAATGTTGCATTGCATGTAGATACGACTACTTCCACAAACGGTACCTACAAGATCTCCCAGAAGTCTGCGGAGGATATTCCTGAAGACCAAGTGAACATCACCAAGGGATTAACTGAAGCCCCGAACCAAAGTTCGGAAGATATTAACATCTCTAACTTCAGCCCCACCAGTAAGGCAAGCCCCGGTGCATAACCCAGTAATTAAATTACTACATTATGCAATCTTATACTTATATATTATATCCCGCATTAAGTCTAGGAGTTGAAATGGAACCCTAGATGCATTGATACTAGGAACCAATGTTTTGAACCTGAGTCCATATCGGCTAGATGCTCTGCTAAATAGGACCGGTAAAAGTCGGGTGATTTCCTGTCACTCGCGCGATATAGGAGTTGCTTGTTTACAGTTCTGCAACCACTATAAGGATGATGGACAGGGTCGTGTGTTGTATCATGACCTGAAGGTTTACCCTGTCTGTTTTGTTAAAAGTGGTTAAGGCTGAACCATGTGGTAGTGGTGGCTAAGCATTTGAAAGTACTAACCACATACCGTGAAATATGGTAAGTGGTAAGCCTAGTAACCAATCGGCCCGGCAAGTGGACATACTGACCACCACATGTATTTGGTTCTTTTGGTTACTTGATTCGACGTGTGGGAATACGTTTTGCAAGGGCAACCAGGAGTACGGGTTTTGTAGTCGCGCTATAGATGTACGTCCTGCACACATTGGATGTGCGTATGGTCCTGCAGTCGCTTGTGGTGGCCCTGTCCACGACCCGGAATGAAAGGCAAACGGTTGCTTCGGAACGATCTTTGGATGTTCCAGGCGTGTGTGTTAGGTTTACTTTGCAAGGTTGAATTTCGATTCAGGAATCATCCGCCTCTCACGATGAATGAGACTGATTATCCCTTTTACCACATCGAGTAAAAAGTATAATTGTTGATGGAATAATCTTGATGGATGATAATCTATATCTTGCTTGTTTAGTATAGGTGCTTACCTAGAATGGCTAATCAAGCTAGAATCTGAAAAGCTAAAACTTGAAAAGAAGTTATACTCTTTGTTGCTTTTCAGCTGAAAATAGACCCAGAACCTTTACAATGCCTGCATTAGTCTAGTTACGGGCTACAGTATACGCAATCCCGGGTAAGCCTTGCTGAGTATTAGTATACTCAGCCTTGCTAGTTATATGTTTTTCAGGAAACATCTTTGAAGACCCTACTCTTCCCCTGCATTGGCCCTGTGCTCTTCCAGATGATTGGTCCGTGGAATGGGATCCGTCCTCGGCCAACACCGATGATTCCGAGTGATGTCGTGCCCGGGCTTAGCATGGCATCCGTCTTGATGACGAGTTAGGAATCGCCGTGTATGTTTTCCTCTGCTAAGAACCTTAACTTTAATAGTTTGTAATAATCTCTCTGCGTTGAAACTTCATACTACTTTTGGAAACTCTTGTAATGTAATTCCCTGTGATGTAAAATATGATGGTGACTGTATCTCTGGACTCACCTTCATGTGAGGTAACCTTATTTGATCCTGTGTATCGGTGGTTTATTGGGACGTTACCCGACAGGCCAAGAGATTATACCGTTTGAAGCACGTTGGAGCCCTCGGGAGTGGACTCGCGTACTTGAGCCGGTATAATTCAGGTTGGTTCTGCCACACGTATGCTAACATTGTCCGTACGGCGGAAATTGTACGGATACTGTTTCTATAGTGAACAGTACTGTTTGGGGACGCTTTCATGTCGTGATGCCATGAAAGGTTCATGTTATATAAATATGGTCTTCTGCAGGTACACTAACCACGATTAAAAGGTTAAGACGAATAGGACTTATCGACTGGTTAGTACAAAGATATTTGGCAATTGTTTTGGTTGTGAGGTCGGTTAGTACGTGCATGCATAATCCATCATCAAGCAAAGTAAGTGCATTAAATGTGTTGTTCTTTTAAGGACATATAGAGTGTTGTCTATCTCTAGTGTGGTTTCAATAGGATTCTTGTGGCAGCCTTAGTTGAGTTTTCAGCATCCTTCAAAAATCTCACCATTTGAATTCTTGCTTCAGATGGCGGCTCCTTCAAACGTCTTTTGGGATTATGCAGGGCATCTCCATACCAATGCCTTGCACTGAGAGGGTTTTCCCTGTGACAGTTCAAGTACCTGTAAGCTAAGCATATAATTTGTTAGTGTGAAGTGTGTGCTTGTTAGTGTAAAGCTTGTGTGTGTTTGTGTGAAGCTTTTGAAAATTTAAAGTGCAAGTAAAAAGGGTATTTTTGTAATTACAGAAAAACCTAGGGTTGTTTTTGCAAAACAAAATTGGATAAAGTTTTTCCTTACTTCATCCTCTGTAAAAATATATATATATTGATCCAAAAGTTTTATATGGAATGTATGTGTTGAATTGTATAAAAATTTGGGTAAAGTTGTGAAAACAAGGGTGTTTATGTAATTTTATAAAAGTACAAGTCCTTTTATACAAGTAATTGAATTACAAAAGTAATTTTCAAAGATACTCAGGGCTAAAGTGTAAAAGGTGCAAGTCATCATGATATGTCTATCCAATCATTATGACGTGTCTATCCCGTCATCATGACGTGTCATAAATGCTTGCATTTAGGTCCCAAATGTTATGATATTACACTCTTTAGGACAAAAGTAATTCAAATCCAACTTTTGTTCAAAATTTAACGTGTAAAGATATAAGTTTTGAGTTTTTGAACTTGAGCCCTAAAGCAATGTTGTAGAGTTTGAAAAACTCTCCAACTTTCGTTTTGGGCATTTCTTCATTAGGGTTTTGAATTGATGGGAAATTTTACTTTACCAAGAGGTCCCTGTAATTTTCTAAATTTGCTCATAGGTCCTTGGGAAGTTCTATTTCTCTTCCTCCTCTGTTTTTCCTCTCTCTGCCATTCTTTTTCCCAACCGGCGGCGGCTCTATCCGAGCGCTTCTTTTCTTCCTCCCTTCCTCTGCTCAGCTTCTGGACTGGAGGCTCCAGGCCAGGCGCTCTGGCGCGGGCGGCCCCGAGTGGCGGCTGCAGGCGCGGCTCGGGCGGAGCAGGCTTGGCGTGCGCAGGCGGCGGCAGCTTGGCGGAGCACTCTGGCGGTGCGCGTGAGCCGAGCGGGCGGCCGCAGGCGCGAAGGTGGACGCGGCTCGGGCGGTGCGGGCCGGGCGCAGGCGCAGGCGCTGGCGACGAGCGGAGCGGGGCCGGGGCGTTGGGCTGGTGCAGGCGCGGGAGCCGGGCGTGCAGGCAGGCGCTGGCGAAGGAGCGCGCTAGCTCAGGCGGCAGGCGACGCGGGCGGCACAGGAGCTCGCTGGCGAGCGGGCTGTGCAAGCGCGGCGCGCACGGGACCGGCGGCGACAGCACAGGCGCGCTGGATGCGGGCGGCCCCGGGCAAGCGGCAATGACAGAGGAGGAAAGGAAGGCGGCTCCGGGTCCAGGGGAGCCTAAGCCTCCGGCTCGGCCAAGTCTGGCAGTGGTGGCCATCCCGGTCAGAGGCAGGAATGGAGACGGCGCTGGATCTGGCGCGCGCGTGCGAGTGGAGCTGCGGCTGCGGCACACGGGCAGTGTAAACAAGATGTGACGCGGGCCAAGAACGCACGCGGTTCGGGTGTGCGCGGGAGCGATGCAGCAAGGTCGGGGCGAGCGCGGGTCCGGCAATAGGAGGAAGAGGAGTAGCTACGCAGGGCGACGGCGTACAGGATGACGGTGTGCAGGGAGGTCACGCGCGGTGCGGAAGGAGCTGCAGTGCGGCGGCTGCGGGCGAATCCGCACGGGAGCAATGGGGCCGCGCGTGGAGAATGTTGGAGGCCATTGAGGAGAAAGCAGCGGACGAGATCAGGCGGCACTGCGAACTGCTCGTGGAGGAATTGGAGGTGGCCAGGTGCGAGCAGACCATGGCCCTCGCGGAGGCAGAGGGGGCAAGTGTGGCGCGGCGAAGCGAAGGCGAAGGTCCGGACGAATTGGGACTAGCGCGTCCGTGAATGCGGGCGAGAGTGTTCTACTGGTGGCCGGCTCGGCTCGATTCCGCAGGCGAGTGCGCGTGCAAGGCAACCGGCCACGCGCGAGCGGGTTAAGAGCCAGTGGTGTGAGAGCAGTACGGGAGCAGTCTGCAGGAGATGCGACCGGGCGTGGCGGTCCTGCAGGAGGCTACGCGGGTGTGCCGACCGTGTTTCTGCAGCACACGTGTGTGAGCAGTGGAAGGTCAACCCGTGAGCAAGAGGACCCTGAGGTTCGCGAAAGAGTTGGCATAGCGAACCAAGCCGGCCCTATCGGTTCACCCATGAGTCCACGACATCCAGCAGCTCCTATTCCTCGTCAATCGCCTGAGTGAGACCACAACACTTCGAGGAAGCTTCTGGAACCCCCCCCCTCATCGAGCCTCTTTGATCTCTGTATGCCAGAACATCATCATCATGGCAAAGCCGACTATCGTCGCCACGGATCACCGTGAGGAATACCTCTCCGGTTATCCCACACCCACTAAAATCCCCTGGCAAGCTTCTTCGTCACCCACGGAACCTCGTCACCGTCGAGCAGTTCTCATCGCCGATCTTGTTCGTCATGGGAATTCACTTTTCGCCCATTCTCCTCCACAACCAAGGCTACCCCAAGGTTTGCCCTGATCCACTAAATCTTCTTAATGCCGGTGACCCCTTTTGCTGGAACATCATCGTTATCTTCCTATTCTCTGTTTACCTCGACCAGGGACTTAATTGCTTCGATTTAGAAGGTTCTAGGGTGTTCTCTGTAAAATTTCCAAGAGCCTTCTTTATTTTCAAATCAGTGAACTTCTATATTTCATATAAATTCGTAGGAAACTCATAAAAATACAAAATCAGTTTTGTTTGAATCCTTAGGTCAAAACCTACAAGTTTTATGTTGTGATCTTGAGCTGAAAGTCTTTGATTTGCGGTCTAGGTTTAATATTAGGAAATGAATATTTTGTTTGTACCTTATATGATATGCATGTGTTGTAGCTGAAAGGTAAATCATAGGATATATGTCTCAAGTGGAGATGTGTGATATTTAGTTAATCCTATCACACGAGTGCTCATATCCCTGCCATCAAGACTTTGTCCTTGTTTTGATTGCCGTTTCCTTAAGATCCTTTTCATATAAGAATCCTTGTTAGTTCGTGTGTATCTGCTGCTTAGCTTAGACATCTCTGCAGCTATGCTTCAGCGTCGGCTATCAGCTCAGCCGCTAAGCATCCATTTCTTTTGAATCTATGCTGTTCCATTATAACGGCTATCAGCCGATGCATTTCTTTTGATATACTTCTACCATCGGCTGGTTAGTTTCCCATCCTTATTCGCACACTTCTATATCAGCTGATTTATCGGCTAGGAAATCGGCTGTATACCTATCAATCACCTACCCTCAACCACACTCCAATCGGCTGCACATCTGTAAAACATATCCTCATCGGCACAAACCCATCAAACACATCCTCTTCAGTCTAGTTCCGCACTTGTGGTTCCATCAGCCTAGACCAAGTGTAGTGTTCCGTTCCACTTAGTTCTTATAGCCAGTTCGGTTTAGATTACCCCATCGGCTGTACGTCACTCAATTGTTGTACTGACGTAATCAAGCCGATACAACCACACCTAGTTACCTAGAATAACATTTAAGCACATCTCAGTTAAGACACAGCTGCTTTAGGAATCACCCCTCTACTAAAGTAATCGATGCTTTCATCGATCAATTAGGAACCCGATGTACCTATCAATCGGCTACACAGACCCAAGTGCACAACCCTAGATTAGTAAGCTAACACAGTAGACACACCTCTGTTAGGCACGACCAAAGCGCATCAATCGGCTAGACCTGATGCATCCTCGTCGGTTAACGCCAAGACCAATACACCAACCAATTAGATAGACCAAAAACATGCTAATAACCCAATCAGCAAGATCCTTCCTTATTCTATCCTTGGAGTACTATACTTTCAACGTTCCTCTCTATATCAGCCGATTTAACCTCAAGTGAACCCAAATCGGCTAATCCTTTCTACTCATATACAGAAATTACTCCTGCCAATTTCTCTTTCAAACAGAAATCAGCAGATTTCCAATACTGTGTAGATAGCTCCCTCCTTTGCCAATTCTATCGGCTAAACCCTGTTGTTTTCCATCGGCTCTATTGTAACCTTCAACAAATAGCCGATTCTAATTAGTTGTCCCCCTAAAGCTCTGTCTAAGTTTAGTTTCAGATCTTTTTGATTGTTATACGAGTAATATGTTAAGTGAATATTGGATTGCAACTTTATTGTGAAATAAGATAGTTTTATGTGCACACTTTGAATGTAATGTTGCATTGCATGTAGATACGACTACTTCCGCAAACGGTACCTACAAGATCTCCCAGAAGTCTGCAGAGGATATTTCTAAAGACCAAGTGAACATCACCAAGGGATTATCTGAAGCACCGAACCAAGCTCGGAAGATAATAATACTAACATCTCTGACTCCAGTCCCACCAGTAAAGGCAAGCCCCGATGCATACCCCAGTAATTCAATGTATTACAATTCCATTATTATATTATATATCTTGCATTACGTCTAGGAGTTGAAATGAAACACTAGTTGCATAAGATCTTAGGAATCCAATGTATTGTACCTGAGTCCTTATCGCTTAGATGCTCTGCTAAGTAGGACCGGTAAAAGTCGGGTGATTTCCTGTCACTCGTGCGATATAGGAGTTGCTTGTTTATAATTCTGCAACCACTATAAGGATGATGGACAGGGTCATGTGCTATATCATGACCTAAAGGTTACCCTGCCTATTTTGATAAAAGTGTGAAGGTTGAAATGTGTGGTAGTGGTGGCTAAGCGTTTAAAAGTACTAGCCACATGCCGGGAAATATGGTAAGCGGTAAGCCTAGTAACCAATCGGCCCGGCAAGTTGACATACCTCCCACCACACGTAATTTGGTTTTTCTCACGCACCGACGTGCGGGAGTACGTTCTGCAAGGCAGACAGGAATACGGGATCATGTAGTCGCGCTATAGACGTTTGTCCTGCACAATTGGTGTGCGTACGGTCCTACAGTCGCTTGTGGTGGACCTGCTCCACGACCCGGAATGAAAGGCAAACGGTTGCTTCGGAACGATCTTTGGATGTTACAAGCGTGTTTGTTAGGTTTACCTTGCAAGGTTGAAATTCAATTCAGGAATCATCCGTTTCTCACGAAGACTGAGACTGCTTGATTCCTTTACCACATAGAGTAACAAGAGCAACCTTGGGTTTATCAAAGATGATGTTTGACCAAAGATTCTACCATGCTTGAATAGCCATAGGTGCTTATCTAGAATGGATAATCAACTAGAACCTGAAAGCTAAAAGTTGAAATTAAGGATCTACTCTTTATTGCTTTTCAGCTCAAATTAAACCCAGAACCATTATAAACTTTCATAAGTCTAGTTACATGGCTAAGTATACCATGAGACAGGTAAGCCTTGCTGAGTATTAGTATACTCAGC
Organism: Panicum hallii; assembly: GCF_002211085.1. Lineage (NCBI taxonomy): Eukaryota > Viridiplantae > Streptophyta > Magnoliopsida > Poales > Poaceae > Panicum > Panicum hallii. The sequence goes on along the minus strand of NC_038045.1, from coordinate 32,626,692 downwards.
CTTGCTAGTTATATGTTTTCAGGTAATGCCTTTGAAGACCCTACTCTTCCCCTGTCTCGGCCCTGTGCTCTTCCAGATGATTGGTCCGTGGAATGGGATCCGTCCCCGGCCAATACTGATGATACCGAGTGATGTCGTGCCCGGGCTTAGCATGACATCCGTCTTGACGACGTGCTGTAAATCATCGCGTATGTTTTCCGCTGCCAAAAATCATAACTTTAACAATTTGTAATAATTTCTCTAAGTTTGAAACTTCGTACTACTTTTAGAAACCCTTGTAATGTAATTTCCTGTGATGTAAAATATGATGGTGACTGTATCTCTGGACTCACCTTCGTGTGAGGTAACCTTATTTGATCCTGTATTCGGTGGTTTATCGGGACCTTACCCGACAGGCCAAGGGATTATACTGTTTGAAGCACGTTGGAGCCCTCAGGAATGGACTCACGTACTTGAGCCGGTATAATTCAGGTTGGTTCTGCCACATTCCCCGTCTCTTGTGGGAGTCACTTAGGTTATTCTTCTAAACCGAGCCCCCACAGTATGATGGAGTGGAATATAGGGAGGAAGGTATTCCTCGATGCAGAGTTAAGATGACCATTCCTCAGCACCCTTTTCGCTCTCAGTGGCCGCCCATCGAGGTCGATGTGGTTGGCTATCGTCTCGTCGACATCATTGAGACCACAGCTCTTGAGGCCATCCATACTTTCTGCGACCAACATCCCGCAGAAGTTGCCGAGCATCCTATTAGCCTATTTCCTGCAATAGATTCCAGTGATCCCGAGTGGAATTTTCGGATAGCTCATTATGGCCACATGCTGGGAGATTTAGCCGAAGAGACGCTCCGTGGTACCATCAGGTTCATGAATGCCCAGCACCACTATCAGATTGTGCTGCGCCACGGTATGAGTCTGTTGACCGGTATAGCTCAAGGTCACTACAGAAATGCAGATCGACAGGTCACTCAGATAGAAGAGCTTCAAGCATTGGTCACAGAAAAGGAGGAAATTATCGCAGAGCGAAATGAGATCATTGTCCACCGGGAGGATCGGATCAATGAGAGTGATGCAATAATCACTCAACGCAACACGATTATCGAGTTCCTCTAGGAGCAAGTCCACGACCTCATCCTTGAGGTTGACGACGCCCACACTCACATCGACGAACTTCAGCAGCAGCCAGCACCTCCTGCTACACCTGAAGCACCTGTAGGCAAAGAAGAAGAACCGGAGGAAATTGAAGGAGTTTCTGATCTTGACTCCGAGCACGGAAACCCAGAGCCTAACTCTCAGCCAGATCACTCCTCTTCCGGCAGCCAGTCCTCCGTAGGCGGCCTCAACGATTTCTAGTCCATCCAAATCCTCGATCTTTCAGATGTAACTAGTGTAGAATGTTGTGACATAGGTGGTGAGTAGTCCACCTGGACCCAGGGCCACTTGCTGTAATATATGTGGCATGTGTACGTATGACTTGACCATAGTAATCAAACCTGAAATATATCTAGGCCTCTTAGTGGGTTTTGGTGATAGATGACAAAGCACATGTATATTTATTCATGTTATTAAGCATGTGTGCAGGTGCTAAGGGTGACTGAGCAAAACATATAACGAAGCATGAACCCTCAAAAAGGATATGAAAAGGGGTGTTCTCAAGTGTACTAAAAGACTAGATTTTATTTTTGAAATTGAGTATAGGAACGCCGTACTATCAAGAGGAACTTTGATCCACAAGCGTGGACATGGTAGTTGTGCTCAAGAGAACCTACAAAAATTCATGAGAAACAATCCTACCACTAAAAAGGGGCTTCCTGTGAAATTCACAATCTAACTCGGAGTGTCCGGGTTCCAGTCCGGAATGTCCGGACAGAGTGTCCGGAGTATCCGAACGTATACCTGGAGTCTCCGAGTTACTGTTACCTGTCCGCAAAACTCTCTGGTCCGGAGTGTCCGGACCCTGGTGTCCGGAGTATTCGGACATATACCCCGAGTATCCGGGTACCCATTGCCAACGGCTAGTTATTTTGTGAGATAGGTATAAATACCCCGTACCCCCCTCTCTCACTCCCTCTCTTGCTCATTTCGACCAGAACTGCCTACAAGCAAAAGAGAGCCCTCTCACTTCCCATTTGCTCCATTCTTGAGTGATTTTCTTAGGGGATTCAAGTGAGATTGTTGCAAGAGCTAAGATTTGTGCAAGTAAGCCTCGATTCCATCTCTTGAGCACATCATCCAAGTCTAGCCGGTGGATTCTAGTTTGTTACTCTTGGAGCTTCAAGCTCCTAGACGGCTAGGCGTCGCTTGTGAATGTGAAATTGAACTGTGAGCATCACAGCAAGTTTGCAATCATCATTCCTCTTCGAGGAATTCATAGTAAGTGACCTTGGGTTTGAGCATTGGTCTCACCCTTGGGAGAGGAGCATAGGGATTCTTGAGCACCGCCTCTTGAATCCTTCCTCAACGAAGACGTAGCTCCTTAGGGAGTGAACTTCGGGAAACAAATTCTATCTCACTCTTGCAATTCTAGCTTGTCTTAGTGGTTATTTGCTTGTGAGACTAACTTTCCAGGGTTTGAGGACGATCTACTATTACACAAGTCTCTGGAGTAAGACAACTGGTGAGAAACACTCCAAGAGTACCACTAGTCCCTCTAAATTTACTGGATCTAATTTACAGCATCATTATCTTTGTTTTTGTGTAGCTTGTTACCTGGATAGTCTAGACATTATCTCCGGAAACTCCGGAATCGATATCCGGAGTATCTGGACATATATGTTACTAACCGTGTTCAAAGTGTTTTAAGTTTCAGATTAGCCTATTCACCCGCCCCCTTCTACGCATCTTGAGGTCCTTTCAATTGGTATCAGAGCGAGGTTCTCCATCTTTAAAGTTAACCGCTTGGAGAATCAAGATGTCAAGTGACACTTCATCCAAGGCTCTAGTCCATCCAATCGTTGAAGTTGAGAAGGAGAAGTCGTTTGAAAAACCTGAGGACAAGAAAAAGAATAGGCAACAACAAGAAGAAGAAGATTTGGAAACAACCGGTGATGAGATGTCATTCCAAGAATGGAAGGCATGGAAGAAGAAAAAGAAATTGCAAAGAAAGAAAGAAAAATCCAGCACCAAAATTATAATCATGTCAAGTGATGACTTGGACACCGATTACAAGAGAAGATCCTCAAGCTCATCAACAAGGAAGAAAAGAGTCAACTATCATCGAGTGGGTCATGACTACACCTTTCAAATCCCAAGTGAACACAATGCCTCAATACATATGGGAAAGCCACCTCATTTTGATGGAACGGGGTATAATCAATGGAAGACCAAAATGTTTGGTTATTTGAGTGCAATTCACAAGGATCTTTGGAAGATCATTGAAGTAGGTTGTGAAATCCCGGAAGATGGAGAAGCCACAACGCCGGTGCAAGCATATATCTTACAAAGAAACTATCAAGCATTGAACATTCTTCATTCTTCTGTGAGTCCGGAAGAGTTTGACAAGATTGAAGATGCTCTCACCATCAAGGATGCTTGGGATACACTTCAAGTAAATCATCAAGGGTCAAGAAAAGTTCGAGAGTCAAGAATCAAGACTTTGGAAGATGAACTAAGTTTATTCTCCATGAAGAAAGATGAAACCGTCAAGGAGATGTATAACCGCATGAAAACGATCACCAATCAAATCAAGTCTCTTGGTGGAGATAAATGGGGTGATCATGAGATAGTGGACAAGCTCTTGACTGTCTACATGGCTAGAGATGTCACACTACCTAGCTTGATAAGAGCCGAAAGAGGATTCAAGCATTTCACCGCTGAAAACATTCTTGGAAGAATTGAAGCTCATCATGATCAATTAAAGAGGGTCAAGATAAATAAAGATTTGGCCAACCTACAAGAGCAAGCTGCAAAGAACAATGGGTTGGCTCTTCAAGCTAAGTTGAAGGGCAAGGAAAGGGCTACTCAATCCTCAAAACATGATGACTCTAGTGATGTTGAAGATAATGAGCTTGATGATGAGCAAATGGCCTTTTTCATCAAGAACTTTAGAAGGGTTCTAAGGAAGAGCAACTTCCGAAACTTTGGCAAGAACAAGCATGACTCAAGAAGAAGATCAAGCAAGCCATGTTTTGGTTGCAAGAAAATTGGGCATTTCATTGCGGATTGTCCGGAAGAAAAGAAGAAGAACAAGGACACCAAGGAGAGCTCATCCAAGAGGGACAAGCCAAGATACAAAACACGTGCCGGTGAAGCTCATCTTGGTCAAGAATGGGATTCAAATGAAGAGAGCAACTCCGATAATGAAGATGTTGCAACTACGGCACTCAAGACCTCTTCTTCAAATCAACCAAGTTTGTTTGAAGATCTCACCGATGATGAGGATCAAGGTCCAATCATGTGCTTGATGGCAAAGAACTTAAAGGTAATATCCCCAAACTCATCGGATGATGAAGTAGATGAGGAAGACGAAATTGCTAGTCTCATTAAACAATATGGCAAGAGTGCGGCAACTAGAATAATGAAACTAATAATGAAACTAGATGACCTAGATGAGACTCTTGAATCACAAGAAGAATTGTTTAGGCTTGAGAAAGAAAAATCCGAAGCTCTTGAAAAGCACCTTACCAATGAAAGGAAGGAAAACAAAAGACTTGAGGAATCTCTAAAAGCTAAGGATAGCATACTTCTTGAGGTAGAAGAGTCACTTACTAGTGAAAAGAGGAAAGTGAATGACTTAACTAAAGAACTCTCCTTAGTTGAAGACACTCATGCTAACTTGAAGAGAGACAATGAGAAAGTTCAAGAAAGCTTAACAAGCTTGCAAGCCGTTCACACGGCACTTGAAGTTAAAATTAATACTCTCTTGGAAAGCTCCTCTAGCACTTGCAAGTCATCAAAGACATCTAGTCCTTCAACTAGTAACGGTTCTGCACGATGCTTTAATATTGAAATTCAAACTTGTGCTACTAACCATGCCAAAATGCAAGCCATGAAGAAAGAGATCACTAGGCTCACTCAATTAGTGCAAGAAGAAGCACCATCTCTCAAGCAAGTACTCAAGACAAATCCCTCACCAAGGGTAGGTGAGTTTGAGAAGCATACCAAGGGATTTGGATCAAAGTACTTGAGCAAATATGGACTTGAGAAAGGTAAGGGACTTGGAAAGAATGAAGATGGAGCATCTCAAACTTATCAAGAGAGGCACAACATGTGATGAAGGTGCCAAAATTGTTGCATCCTCATTAAAGCAAGACAAGTTCCAAGCACCTAAGACACAAAAATCATTATCTCAAATATCCTCTTATGCGGATTATGTTTTAACTAGGAACCATCATGGTAAAGTGGTTGCTATATTTGTGGGTCACTGCTCATGGAACACTAAGGTGAAAAGCTATGTGTGGGTACTCAAGGTGCTTTTGACTAACACTCAAGGACCCAAATATTGTTGGGTATCTAAAAGGAAGGAATAATCTTGTTTTGTAGGAATACTTCTCTGGTGATTGATAGCGGATGTACAAATCATATGACCGGAGAAGGAAGTATGTTTAAAACCTTGAAGGAATCCAATGATGATCATTACATTACTTTTGCCGGAAATCAAAAGGGAAAAGTGCTTAGCACCGGTAACATTGATCTAAACTCAAAATTTTCTCTTTCAAGGGTTCTCTTAGTTGAATCACTTGGGTATAACTTGTTGTCCGTATCACAACTTTGCTCGTCGGGTTTCAATTGTTTATTTACTAACGAAGGTGTGACCGTCATTAGGAGAAGCGATGGCTCCGTTGCCTTCAAGGGTGTACTCAAGGGAAAGCTTTATCTAGTGAATTTTTCACAAAAAAAGGCTCAACTTGATACATGCTTGGTGGCAAAGTCTAGCTTGGGTTGGTTATGGCATCGCCAACTAGCCCATGTTGGGATGAGAAATCTCAACAAGCTCCTAAAGGGGATCACATGCTAGGACTAACCAATGTTTCTTTTGAGAAAGATCGTATTTGTAGTGCTTGTCAAGCCGGAAAACAAGTTAGTGTTCCTCATCCATCAAAGAGCATCATCACCACCGTCAAGCCATTTGAACTACTACACATGGATCTCTTTGGCCCGGTGGCTTACATAAGCATTGGTGGTAACAAATATGGCCTTGTCATTGTTGATGATAATTCTCATTTCACGTGGGTATTCTTTTTGCATGACAAAAGTGTAGTGCAAGATACATTCAAGAAATTTGCAAAAAGGGCTCAAAATGAATTCGAGACCAAGATCAAGAAAGTGAGAAGTGACAATGGCACCGAATTCAAGAACACCAATATTGAAGAATTCCTAGAAGAAGAGGGCATTGGCCATGAGTTCTCCGTTCCATGTACTCCACAATAAAATGGAATTGTTGAAAGGAAAAATAGAACTCTCATTGAAGCCACAAGGACAATGCTTGATGAATACAAGGTCTCGGATCAATTTTGGGCGGAAGCAATCAACACGGCATGCCATGCCATTAATCATCTTTATCTACACAAGATCTTGAACAAGACAACCTACGAGCTTCTACTTAGTAAAAAGCCTAATGTGTCTTACTTTAGAGTTTTTGGAAGTAAGTGCTTCATTCTTAACAAGAAGCCCAAGAACTCTAAATTTGCACCTAAAGTTGATGAAGGTTTTCTTCTTGGTTATGCCTCAAATGCTCATGGCTATCGTGTCTTCAAAAAAACCTCTGGTTGTGTTGAAGTTGCGTGTGTGGCAGAACCGCTCGAATTATTCCGGCTCAAGTGTGCTATTGATCGCCGTACAACTGCAATCAGCTCAGCGCACTTCAAACGGAACAATCCTTTGGTCTGTCGGGTCTCCGCCCGATGCAACCACGGTTCAGCAGGATCGAAGCAGGTTTACCTCGCACGAAGGCGAGTTCACATCACAGAATAGCTCATCAACTTTTAATTTACAGTCATACATACATTATTACAAACCGAGTTCAAAGATAAGTAAACTTATACAAACCATGTTCAACTGACAAGCAGAACAGCTTGTCCAAACTCACAGCGGAAGAAAAAGTTTTTACGTGACTACACACGTCGCGAAGGCGAACACCAAGCTTAGCCCAGGGACTGGTGTCACTCCGGAGGGTCTGTGCCGGCCGGGGACGGGTCCCACTCCACGGACCAGCCAAAAGGAACGGACGTTGGCCACACAAGGTTGTCCGTGGGATTTTTGTAACGCCCCGAAAATTTCAAATCTAAACTACGCGTTCCGACTAAAAACTTAACCGTCGAAAAACCCTGACCCTCTTCGCCACACGCGCGTTGTCACGTTTTCCGCCCTGTGCCGCACAGCGCCCGGCCGCGTCACGACAACCGCGCGCGACCGCTTTTCGCAATCAACGCCGGCGCGATTCCTTCCTCCTCGCGCAGTGCGCTCCCCCGCGCGTGGCCGACCGGCCGCGGTCGCCGCCGCGACCGGCGCCGACACTCTCTCTCCCCTTTCTCTTTTCCTTCCTTTCTCTCTCCCTTCTATTTCTTTTTTTTCCCTTTTTTTCCTCTCTTCCTTTTCTTCCTTTCTTCTTTTCCCTCCTCTCTTCTCCTCCCTTCTCTCCTCTGCTCCCGAGCGCCGCCCAGCTCCTGGGCACCGGCCACCCCCTGGCCCGCGCCACGCCGGCTGCCCGCGCCCACGCGTGCGCACGCGCGTGCACCGCGTGCCGCGCCGCCCGCCGTGCCGCCCGTCGCTCCGCGCGCACGGCCGAGCCGTGGCGACGCGCCGCCCGCCGCTGCCGCACCCCACCTCGCCGCCCGCGCTGCCCCTGTGCGCACAGCCCCCGGCCCCTCCTCCCCCACGTGCTCAACGCCGCCTCGGCGCTGGCGCCTTGCCGCACGCCGTGTCGCGACCCGAGCGCCATTAATGGCCGCCCGGAGCCGCTCCGCCGGCCTCCACCCGCCCGCCCACTCGGCCGCCTATAAATAGGCCCTCGCGCAGCCCCTCGTTCCCCCACAGCTCCCACCGCCGCCTCCTGCCTCTCCCCGCGCCCCCATTGCCGCCCGCCCGTGCCGCACCACCCGCCGCCGCCGTCCCCCGTCGGCCGGCCTCCACGCTCCGCCTCAGCCCGAGGTGAGGCCGGGGATGGGATCCCCACGCGCCCCTCCCCCTTTTCCCCCACGCGCTCGAGCCGCCCCGGGCCTCGGCCGCCGGGATTGGGCCGGCGCCGAGCCCCCCCTTTTCCCCCTCCCCTGTTTCCTGCGGCAGGAGGAAGAAGAAAGGGCATTTTGCCCATAACCCCCTGGCCTCCCCTGTATTTCCCCAAAGAAACCCCCCTTTTAGGAACACCCCTATTCACCCGTTCTTTGCAAAAGAAACCTCGCCCTTTTTAATATTTCAAAGTAAACCCTCCATTACACAAACCCAATTATACTTGACATCCTTTAGCGTGCCCTGCGCATTTCTAGGATTTGCAAATAGGCCCTTGCCCCCTCCAGGCACTTACGAATAAACCCCTGGAGCCCTGTTTAACCACCCGAACCCCCTTTAGCTCGTCATTTTATGTGCGAAACGACCTCCGATTGACCCGAAACTTTACCACTCCGTTTCTAGTATAGTTTTGGCCATGCCATTAAGAAACCACCCAAAGATATCACCCCTAACTCCGTAACTAAATTATTTTCGATTCAAGCCCAACGATAAAAGCTTTTAGTCCTTTCGCTTGATTGTATGTCTGTCTGTTTGCGTCGTAGGACACGGAGTGAACGAAGAAGTTCCCGACTGCGACCAAGCAACTGAGGACCAGTTCTGCGGCCCCGAACCCGAAGGACAGTGCTTCGATCAGGACCTCCCGCAAGGGTTTGACGATGGCAAGTTCAACTCCACCCTTTGATGCATGTTTCTGTCCTAGTTTTTATAAACACAACCCAGAGGCCTGTTTTATAAAATTGCATGGTTTTGTGTGCCGAAAACATGGTAGGATAGCCGCCCTCTACTTGTGATAACCATACCTTGACCACCTGGTTTTGCAAAGAAAGTGTGTGTACGTGTGGGAAGGGATAAATTGTGGCTTTGAAAAGTGAGTTAGACGGGATGGATGGCATTTCTGTGTGAATTGCCGTTGGTGTGCTCGTACCTGTGTGGTTGAGCGTGGAAGGGAGATATCCATCTTGTCACCCCTAAGGACCGAGTTGATGTGTCGTCTCACCTAGCTTCCTGTCGTGCAAACCACTTGACCGTTGTATGGGCAACGGCTTGGCCTAACCCCACTAGTTAGTCTGATAGCCATCAGGAGGGCTGGGAGCAACGGGTGATCAAGGAGACGGGATAAGCTCTGTGTGACTTATGCCCCGGTTAGACCTCGGTGATAGGTCGAATGACCCCTTGATAGATCCCGTGGTGGCTAGTCAGGTCTAGCTAAGGTGGGTAAGGGCTTTGATGGGATCTGCACCGGCACTAAGGTGTTCGTGCTGTGGTACCCCACCTGTGGGTAAAGTTGCACACCTCTGCAGAGTTAAAATCTATTCGAATAGCCGTGCCCACGGTACTGGGCAAGTTACGGTGTGGTCACATAACTAGTGTTTTTCTCTAGGATGGATGGGCGGGCGTGAGTTGTTTGGAAAGTGTCCGGCAGTTGTGCCGTGTGCTACGGCGGACAGGGAGTCCGGTAGCAGTTTAAAACTTGGATCCTGCGTGGATCAACCTTGTATGCTCTTTGGTACTTGAAAGCTTGTTTTGAAAATGTTTTAAACGAACCATTGCATGCAACCGAGTTTTCCGCAAATAAACCCTAACACTATCCTTGGATTATCCTGTGCATTTAACTCTGTTATACCCCCCCTCCGTGGGTGTGATTGGATTTGCTGAGTACGTTTGTACTCACCCCATTCTTACTTTTACAGTGGAAGACCCCGACTACATCCCCGAAGACAACGAGTAGGGTTCCGTCCTGCACCCAGTCTTGCCTGTGGGTGAGGTCACCGTTGGAGCTCCGCATGGCGCAAGACTCTGATGATCCCCTTTTCGTAGTTAGTGTAGTAGTATGGGTTTTTGTTGTAATCCTCGCGATAGTGGCGCTTCACTGCCCATTACCGCGGAGAGTTGTACGGTGACGTACCATCTGATGTAATAAAAGTGTTATCAGCCTCCTGGGACTGATAAAGTAACACTTTTAAGTCTCCCCTAATGGGGGGGACGCTTCAGGTGGTATCAGAGCCGTAGGCTGGCCGTAGGACGTGACCCTAGGAACGAGACCCCTTTTCAGACCCTAGAACTTGTCCCGGTTTAGAAACTTTCTGCACAAACACTCACCACTGGTCTTTGCCTTGTTCCAGATGGCTGGCAATGGATGGGTTAGCGGAATCTGCCACGCAGAGCCCGGCCTCCCCAAGTTACTATTGCTCAGCCTGGAACGCGTCGGGGTTATGGAACCACCGGAGTATGCCTACTGTGAGTACATCGCCGGAGGCACCCTTCGGTGCGACATGATGGTTTTTGTGGAGAAAAGCACCCGCTACCTTGATGTGGACCCTTGGTTCATCTCCACCACTGGTTTCCGCTTCCCCGACACCTATCGAAAGGCCGCTCGTAAAGCCCTGCGACGACTGCGTGTGCTCTACAGGCACCACCTTCAGCGGACTCCTATGGGATTTTTCCCACCCGCTGAGGGAAGAGGGCGCACTTGGATTGCCCGAATGAGGGGACTTGGACGAGAAGAAGAAGACCTGGAAGACACGGTCTCCCACCTGTCCATCTACCTCACTGGCTTGGATGCACTCTACCGCGAACAGGCGGCACAACTGAAGCAGCTAATCCATGGGATTGAAAAGTTAACCCAGGAGCTGGAGGAACAACGGACAAGAGCCGCAAGTGCCGAGTATTCCTTAGCCGCCCTCCAAGCCCAGATGCAAGAATACGAGAACCGCAATGGAATAGGTGGATGGATCGAGGAAGAAGAAGAAGAACCCATGGAAACCCATTGGGATAAGGGTACTCAGACCGAAAACGAGATGGATCGGTTCCTTCCAATAAAGAAGCGCTCTATCAGGACCGAGGAAGAATCCCCATGATAGGATTAGCACCCCTAGCAAAAACCCTACCCTAATGACCACGTATCCATGAAAACTGTACCACCCTTGTTGTAATAATAAATATCATCTACTCCCTTTTGCACCTGTACCAGGTTGTTTACCCTGTTTCTGTTTCAGATGGCTGAGGAAGAATGGACCCAGGGCGATTGCCAAGCTGCACCTGGATTCCCCAGCCTCTTGATCGACACCCTGGAAGGCCTTGGCGTTACGGAGCGCCCAAGGTACTATAGCCGAGAGTACGAGCACCATGGTACCCTCCGCTGCAGGGTGATCCTGGTCGTCACCAGGAGCAACCGCTACCCCGACATCCAGCCCTGGCGGGCGACCGCCACAGGGTTTAGACACCGAGACACCTACCCCTTGGCCATCAGAAAAGCACTCCGTTATTTGTGCCGGATTTTTGAAGAACACCTCGCCCCTACACCAGCGAAGTTCTTTCCGCCGGCCATCAGAACCCCAGTCTGGGAAGCGCGCATGAGAAACCTAGAACGACGTCGCCACGAAGAAGGCCCTCTGTACCAAGTGGCTACTTACCTAGCCGCCCTGGACCAACTCTTTGATGAGCAAGCCAACCTTCTAAGGGACCAGACCCATCGAGTTGAGCAAGCAGAGCTCGCGGTGAGGATACAGCAGATCCGAGCCGCCCATGCCGAGGCGAGAGCCGCAGCCGCGGTCAGTAGCGAAGCAGTCGCCCAAGAGAGCCTCAGGCAGGCCCGAGACCGGCGTATGCAAGATTGGACCCAAAGTGGAACACCAGTCCCGGCAATAGGGGAAGACCATGTTTTACTCGGGACATCCGTCATAGGGTGGGGATCACTCTTTGGGAGCACACGAGTCCCACCCGAGAACCCTGAAAGTTCTGCTGCCGCCGACGAAGGGAATGCTGCAATGCAGCCCCTGACCGATGGGAACCCAGAAGACGGCGAGCGAGAACCTCTCGCCCTGTCCGCCCCAGAAGAAGACACACCACGCAAGTAGAGTGACCGACGCCATCCCAGTGATGCCCCTCCCCAGCCTTTCTGTTTACGCCGTACCTTTAAGATGAGACCCTGGCCGAGTAGCACGAGATCTAGTCGCACCCCCAAGCTGTACCCCCCTTTTGCAATAATAAAAAGGGTTGTGTTTGCTGTTTGTGATTGTGTGCTGGTTTGTTGTGTGCTGCTTGTTTATATGGGTACCGGCAGAAGGTAGATTCTGCCTTATATATTGAACAACTCAAACATAACATAATTGTACCCCTAATTTACCCAATCAACAGGTGACCCCCCGGAACGTCGCAAGGGCCTCCCGTGGCCGGAACCCCGTAGCCGCTAGTGTCGGAGCACAGCCCGTTGAACAAGATCTTTCCCAAGGAGAACAAGAAGTAAGCCAGAACCGAAGGGGAAGTCAAGAAGGAGAACAACTACCACCACCCCCACCCCTCGGAGACCTGGCGCAGATCATCCATAACCAGACCCTCATACTGGAGACTCTGGCGAATGCCCTCATTAACCGGCAGCCACGAGGGCAGAATATGAATGACAAGCTGACGGCCTTTCTAAGGACCAAGCCACCTACCTTCGCCGGATCCTGCAACCCGTTGGATGCTGACGACTGGTTGCGAGTGATTCAGAGGAAGCTCGGACCATTCGAATGCCAGGATCGGGACAAAGTCCTTCTGGCAGCCCACCAGCTCACCGGAACAGCATTATCCTGGTGGGAAAACTACTGTGCCGCAGCCGAAGATGCCTCTACCATCACCTGGGGAGAATTTGTAAGGGAATTCCGCCGCTATCACATTCCTTCTGCCACCATGAAGCGCAAGGCGGATGAATTCCACGCACTACAACAAGGAAGCATGACGGTGGAAGAATACACCCACCGGTTCATAGAATTGGCCCGGTACGCGCCGGAAGAAGTGAACGACGACGATAAGAAGCAAGACATGTTCAAGAAGGGGTTAAGCCCAGAACTCCGGACCTTGCTTACTCCCCAGATCTATCCGGACTTCAACACCCTGATGAACAAGGCTATCCTCACAGAAAGGGCCAAAGCTGAAGAGAGAAAGGATAATAAACGCAAATTCCTGGAAAGTAAGGCCCGCCAACAGGACCGCTTCCAAAAGCCGAGGAACTCCAACTACAATGCACCAAGATCTCAGGCCCCAATGCAGTATAGGACTCAGTCCCAAGTGATAGGATCACGAGCCCCTGAAGCACAGCCTAAGAGTCAGAATACCATGAGGGCCCCGCAGAGCAACACCAGCCTGGCTGCTTCCGACAACAGCAACGTTAGGGCCTGTTTCAACTGCCGTGAGACAGGGCACTTCATCGCCAACTGCCCTTACGCCAAGAATAAGCCGGCCACGTCAGCCTTCTCCAACACAGTGAATGGACCCAGACCAGTCCTGACCGGAGCCAACCGAGTGCCCGTCCGTAACAACGACAACAGCCAACAGGTGAAGCAGCAAACATTTGGACGAGCCCGCGTCAATCACATCGACGCGCAGGAGGCTCAAGAGGCCCAAGGCGTAGTGCTCGGTGAGTACCTAGTCAACTCGGCTCTGGCGACAGTATTATTTGATTCTGGAGCATCACACTCGTTTATATCCTCGAGCTATGTGGAGAAACACAAAATACCTACAGTACTACTAAAAACACCCCTATTAACCCGGACGCCTGGAGGCGACATCAATTGTCAATTAGGTTGTCCACGGGTAAGGATCAATTTAAGTGGGGTAGACTTTCTAGCAGATTTGGTAGTACTTAAGCCTGGGGGAATAGATGTGATCCTTGGGATGGACTGGTTAAGCCGACACAATGGTCTCATAGGCTGCACTGACAAAGTGGTACACCTAACAAACCCCGAAGGAATACAAGTGATCTGCCATACCCGGGATAGTAAGTTTGACCCAATGATGTTTAGCATGGAAGCCAAGCCCTTAGAAGGAGTCCCGGTAGTAAACGAATACCCAGACGTGTTCCCCGAAGAGCTTCCCGGTATGCCGCCAGATAGGGATATAGAGTTCGTCATAGACCTTATCCCCGGAACATCCCCTATAGCCAAGAGACCCTATAGGATGGCGGCCTCTGAGTTGACAGAGTTAAAGAAGCAACTAGAAGAACTGCAACGAATTGGCTTCATTAGACCAAGCTCGTCACCGTGGGGAGCCCCAGTTCTGTTTGTCAAAAAGAAGGATGGGAGTATGAGGTTGTGCGTAGATTACCGGGCACTGAACGAGGTTACCATTAAGAACAAGTACCCCCTCCCCAGGATTGATGACCTTTTCGATCAGCTAAAAGGAGCCAAGTACTTTTCCAAGATCGATCTAAGGTCAGGATATTTTCAACTCAAGATTAAGGAAAGTGACATCCCTAAGACAGCTTTCGTCACCCGCTACGAGCAGTTTGAGTTCACCGTAATGTCCTTCGGACTAACCAATGCCCCTGCCTATTTTATGAACCTCATGAACAAGGTATTTATGGACGAGCTGGATAAGTTTGTCGTAGTCTTTATCGACGACATACTTATCTACTCCAAGAGTATTCAGGAACATGAGCAACATCTGCGGGTAGTATTGGAGAAGCTGAGGACACATAGGCTCTATGCTAAGTTCAGCAAGTGCGAATTCTGGCTGGAAAGAGTAGCTTTCCTTGGTCACATCCTGACCGCGGAAGGCGTAGCCGTGGACCCAGAGAAGGTCGAAGCAGTCTCCAACTGGCAGCGACCAACTAACGTTAGTGAAATCAGGAGCTTCCTTGGGTTAGCCGGGTACTATCGGAGATTTATCGAGGGATTTCCAAGATAGCCCGACCCATGACGGAACTTCTTAAGAAGGAGAAGAAGTTCGCCTGGACGGAAGGTTGTGAAAGAAGTTTTCAAGAATTGAAACAAAGGTTGACAACCGCCCCAGTGCTGACCCTACCGGACATCCATCGGGACTTTGTCATTTATTGTGACGCATCCCGACAAGGATTAGGTGCGTACTGATGCAAGACGGGAAAGTCGTTGCATATGCCTCCCGCCAACTCAAGACTCATGAGCAGAATTATCCGACCCATGATTTGGAATTAGCAGCCGTAGTGCATGCCCTTAAGATTTGAGACATTACCTGATTGGAAATAAGTGTGAGGTTTACACCGACCACAAGAGCCTGAAGTATATCTTCACCCAGCCGGATTTAAACCTAAGGCAAAGGAGATGGTTGGAGTTGGTCAAGGACTATAATTTGGAAATTCAGTATCACCCCGGAAAGGCGAACGTGGTGGCCGACGCCTTAAGCCGGAAAACCTATGGACCCAAGGATGATCATCTATGCGAGGAAATAGCACGATTAAATGTGCACATTGTTCCTCGAGGTTCCAGCCAAGTGCTAAACATCCAATCGACACTAGAAGATGGAATTAGAGAGGCCCAACGATCGGATCAAGAGTTAATGAAGATCTGCAAACAAACTGGAGAAAACAAAGCGCCGGGTTTCAGAGTAGACGATAAGGGGATATTATGGTACGAGGATAGGATTTGTGTGCCCCGGAATGGAGACTTCCGGCAGCTAATCATGGACGAAGCCCATAACTCAGCCTACTCCATCCACCCAGGATCCACCAAAATTGTATGGACATAAGGCAAAAATATTGGTGGAATGGAATGAAGGCGGACATCGCACGATTTGTGGCCCATTGTGATACTTGCCAGAGGATCAAGGCTGAACATCAAAAACCAGCCGGGTTATTGCAACCCTTGCCCATTCCGGTCTGGAAATGGGATGAGGTAGGAATGGACTTTGTAGTGGGTCTACCCCGAACACAGAAGGGACACGATTCCATATGGGTGATAGTGGACCGACTCACTAAATCGGCACATTTCATACCCGTACGAACTAATTATGGTGGAGAAAAGCTGGCAAAGCTTTATATTGAAAACATAGTAAAGTTGCACGGAGTGCCTAGCCGAATTGTCTCGGATAGAGGACCCAATTCACCTCTAGGTTCTGGAAAAGCTTGCATCAAGCCATGGGCACCAAGTTGGATTTTAGCTCTGCATATCACCCACAGACGGATGGTCAAACCGAAAGGGTAAACCAGGTCATGGAAGATATGCTGAGAGCATGCGTCCTAACCTATGGAAATGATTGGGAGCAGAGCCTACCTTATGCAGAATTCTCGTACAACAATAGCTACCAAGCCAGCTTGGGCATGTCGCCATTCGAAGCCCTCTATGGAAGGAGGTGCAAAACTCCCCTGATGTGGTCAGAAGTTGGGGAACGTGCCCTAGTAGGACCCGCACTCATAAAAGAAGCGGAAGAAAAAGTAGCGGAGATCCGCGAGAAATTGAAAGCAGCCCAATCGCGACAAAAGAGCTACGCAGACAAGAAGAGCGGAAATAAGTTTCAATCCGGGAGATTTTGTTTATCTCAAGGTCTCACCCATTCGAGGAACATGAAGGTTTCAAGTGCAAGGAAAATTGGCCCCTCGATACATTGGACCGTACCGAGTTCTGAAGAGGGTCGGAGCAGTGGCATACCGACTGGAGTTACCGGAAGAAATGTCAGATATACACCCAGTATTTCATGTCTCAGAATTAAGGAGATGTTTAAGAGTACCCGAGGGAGAACATGTGCCTGCGGAAACAATCGATCTACAGCCGGATCTGCGATACCAGGAAATACCGGTCAAAATTCTAGACACTGTCACTAGGAAGACAAGAAACTCCGAAGTACGGATATGCAGGGTTCAGTGGAGTAGACATGGAGTAGAAGAAGCGACATGGAACGCGAACAGCCCTAAAGAAGGAATTTCCCCATCTGTTTAGGAGCCAGCCGAATCTCGAGGACGAGATTCATTTAAGTGGGGTAGGTTCGTAACGCCCCGAAAATTTCAAATCTAAACTACGCGTTCCGACTAAAAACTTAACCGTCGAAAAACCCTGACCCTCTTCGCCACACGCGCGCTGTCACGTTTTCCGCCCTGTGCCGCACAGCGCCCGGCCGCGTCACGACAACCGCGCGCGACCGCTTTTCGCAATCAACGCCGGCGCGATTCCTTCCTCCTCGCGCAGTGCGCTCCCCGCGCGTGGCCGACCGGCCGCGGTCGCCGCCGCGACCGGCGCCGACACTCTCTCTCCCCTTTCTCTTTTCCTTCCTTTCTCTCTCCCTTCTATTTCTTTTTTTCCCTTTTTTCCTCTCTTCCTTTTCTTCCTTTCTTCTTTTCCCTCCTCTCTTCTCCTCCCTTCTCTCCTCTGCTCCCGAGCGCCGCCCAGCTCCTGGGCACCGGCCGCCCCCCACCCTGGCCAGCGCCACGCCGGCTGCCCGCGCCCACGCGTGCGCACGCGCGTGCACCGCGTGCCGCGCCGCCCGCCGTGCCGCCCGTCGCTCCGCGCGCACGGCCGAGCCGTGGCGACGCGCCGCCCGCCGCTGCCGCACCCCACCTCGCCGCCCGTGCCGCCCCTGTGCGCACAGCCCCCGGCCCCTCCTCCCCCACGTGCTCAACGCCGCCTCGGCGCTGGCGCCTTGCCGCACGCCGTGTCGCGACCCGAGTGCCATTAATGGCCTCCCGGAGCCGCTCCGCCAGCCTCCACCCGCCCGCCCACTCGGCCGCCTATAAATAGGCCCTCGCGCAGCCCCTCGTTCCCCCACAGCTCCCACCGCCGCCTCCTGTCTCTCCCCACGCCCCCATTGCCGCCCGCCCGTGCCCACCACCCGCCGCCGCCGTCCCCCGTCGGCCGGCCTCCACGCTCCGCCTCAGCCCGAGGTGAGGCCGGGGATGGATCCCCACGCGCCCCTCCCCCTTTTCCCCCACGCGCTCGAGCCGCCCCGGGCCTCGGCCGCCGGGATTGGGCCGGCGCCGAGCCCCCCCTTTTCCCCCTCCCCTGTTTCCTGCGGCAGGAGGAAGAAGAAAGGGCATTTTGCCCATAACCCCCTGGCCTCCCCTGTATTTCCCCCAAAGAAACCCCCCCCCCCTTTTAGGAACCCCCTATTCACCCGTTCTTTGCAAAAGAAACCTCGCCCTTTTTAATATTTCAAAGTAAACCCTCCATTACACAAACCCAATTATACTTACATCCTTTAGCTGCCCTGCGCATTTCTAGGATTTGCAAATAGCCCTTGCCCCCTCCAGCACTTACGAATAAACCCCTGGAGCCCTGTTTAACCACCCGAACCCCCTTTAGCTCGTCATTTTATGTGCGAAACGACCTCCGATTGACCCGAAACTTTACCACTCCGTTTCTAGTATAGTTTTGGCCATGCCATTAAGAAACCACCCAAAGATATCACCCCTAACTCCGTAACTAAATTTATTTCCGATTCAAACCCAACGATAAAAGCTTTTAGTCCTTTCGCTTGATTGTATGTCTGTCTGTTTGCGTCGTAGGACACGGAGTGAACGAAGAAGTTCCCGACTCGACCAAGCAACCGAGGACCAGTTCTGCGCCCCGAACCCGAAGGACGGTGCTTCGATCAGGACCTCCCGCAAGGGTTTGACGATGGCAAGTTCAACTCCACCCTTTGATGCATGTTTCTGTCCTAGTTTTTATAAACACAACCCAGAGGCCTGTTTTATAAAATTGCATGGTTTTGTGTGCCGAAACATGGTAGGATAGCCACCCTACTTGTGATAACCATACCTTGACCACCTGGTTTTGCAAAGAAAGTGTGTGTACGTGTGGGAAGGGATAAATTGTGGCTTTGAAAAGTGAGTTAGACGGGATGGATGGCATTTCTGTGTGAATTGCCGTTGGTGTGCTCGTACCTGTGTGGTTGAGCGTGGAAGGGAGATATCCATCTTGTCACCCCTAAGGACCGAGTTGATGTGTCGTCTCACCTAGCTTCCTGTCGTGCAAACCACTTGACCGTTGTATGGGCAACGGCTTGGCCTAACCCCACTAGTTAGTCTGATAGCCATCAGGAGGGCTGGGAGCAACGGGTGATCAAGGAGACGGGATAAGCTCTGTGTGACTTATGCCCCGGTTAGACCTCGGTGATAGGTCGAATGACCCCTTGATAGATCCCGTGGTGGCTAGTCAGGTCTAGCTAAGGTGGGTAAGGGCTTTGATGGATCTGCACCGGCACTAAGGTGTTCGTGCTGTGGTACCCCACCTGTGGGTAAAGTTGCACACCTCTGCAGAGTTAAAATCTATTCGAATAGCCGTGCCCACGGTACTGGGCAAGTTACGGTGTGGTCACATAACTAGTGTTTTTCTCTGGATGGATGGGCGGGCGTGAGTTGTTTGGAAAGTGTCCGGCAGTTGTGCCGTGTGCTACGGCGGACGGGAGTCCGGTAGCAGTTTAAAACTTGGATCCTGCGTGGATCAACCTTGTATGCTCTTTGGTACTTGAAAGCTTGTTTTGAAAATGTTTTAAACGAACCATTGCATGCAACCGAGTTTTCCGCAAATAAACCCTAACACTATCCTTGGATTATCCTGTGCATTTAACTCTGTTCTACCCCCCTCCGTGGGTGTGATTGATTTGCTGAGTACGTTTGTACTCACCCCATTCTTACTTTTACAGTGGAAGACCCCGACTACATCCCCGAAGACAACGAGTAGGGTTCCGTCCTGCACCCAGTCTTGCCTGTGGGTGAGGTCACCGTTGGAGCTCCGCATGGCGCAAGACTCTGATGATCCCCTTTTCGTAGTTAGTGTAGTAGTATGGGTTTTTGTTGTAATCCTCGCGATAGTGCGCTTCACTGCCCATTACCGCGGAGAGTTGTACGGTGACGTACCATCTGTTGTAATAAAAGTGTTATCAGCCTCCTGG